>NC_090444.1:916295593-916595593 GCF_031143425.1 Pleurodeles waltl | reverse complement strand
CTGCAGACACTGAAATTCGCGACGGGTGCAACTGCACCCGTCGCACCTTCCCACTCCGCCGGCTCCATTCTGAGCCGGCGTCCTCGTGGGAAGGGTGTTTCCCGCTGGGCTGGCGGGCGGACTTTCGGCGGTCGCCCGCCAGCCCAGTGGGAAACCCAGAATGACCGCCACGGTCTTTTGACCGCGGTACGGTCTTCTGGCGGTTCCGCCCGCCAAGCTTAGAATCACCCCCAAAATGTACGATTTTTGCAATTAAAGTAGTTGACACTTTAGAAGAGTTAAAACTGTTGCAGAGTAATGTTGACAAAGAGGAGAAACGTTCATGGAGCAAAATGAAACGTTTTCAAAGACAGGATGAGCAGTGGGTATCTGTAGATGGTCAGATGGTTTTGCCAAATAGTCTTTTGTCCCAGATGGCGAGGTACTATCATGGTCAGGCACACATTGGGAGGGATGCCATGGTTCGTCTGTTCAAAATTGATTGGTTAACCCCAAGGTTAGACAAGCAGCTGAAGCAGTTTGCCATTGCTGTGTCTTTTGTCAGTAATTAAAGTCGGGGAAAAGGACTGTGCTTAATTTGAGCCACATTGGAAGAGCTCGAGGTCCATTCAGCAGAATGCAATTGGATTTCATTGAGATGAATGTGTGTGGAGGTTTGAGATACTTGTTGGTGATTGTGTGCATCGTTAGTCATTGGATTGAAGCGTGCCCTACACGGAGAAATGACAGCTCACAGTAGCAAAATTGTTGCTTAGGGAACTCATACTGCGCTTTGGATTTCTGATTTCTCTAGAATCAGATAGGGGAACACACTTCAATAAGGAGGTGATTAAACTGGTGTGTGCAGCATTGAACATTGAGCAGAAGCTGCATTGTAGTTAATGCCCTGAAGCATCAGGACTAGTGGAGCAGATGAATGGTACCTTGAAGTCAAGAATTGCAAAAATGTGTGCAGCTACAAATTTTAAATGGCCTGATGCATTACCTCTGGTGTTGATGTCAATGAGAAACACACCTGGCAGGAAGACAGGATTGTCATCCCATGAGATTCTCAAGGGTAGGGCAATGAGGTTTCCAGCAGTTCCCGCAAATGCACTTGTCAACATTACAGATGATATGATGTTGGATTACGGCAAGGGTCTGGCTGATGTAGTCCGCTTTTTCTCAGGGCACAACCTGAGAGCTGGTGACTGGTTTGTTGTCTGAACACATGTACGCAAGACATGCTTGGAGCCTCCTTGGAAGGGTCCATATCAAATGATCCTAATGACTACGACAACTGTGAAGTGTGCTGGAATCCCAAACTAGATTCACGCAAGTCACACAAAGAAAGTGGCATTTCCACTGGATCATGAAGAAGCGTTGTTGAGAGTACCAACAACTGTGCGACAAATTACAGCACCGGAACAGGAGCAAAGAAGAACTGAAGCTGAACCTGAGCTCATTGAAGATGGTTCCATCACTCCTGAGAGAGACAAGATGGAGATCTCCAGAAAGGTGCTGGAGAACCTACCTCAATGAACCAGCAGGAGAGCCTAGCACAGAGGGAGCTCTCCCAGAAGCAGACGATTCCGAGAGACGAACAGAGCAATTGCCAGATCCAGAAGGGGAAGGAGTTGAGGTGGATCAAAGTCAAAGTGATCTGACTCCTCCTGAACCCGTTGCAGGTCCGTCAAAAGAAAACACCAAAGAGAAAGAAAAAGGTGCAAATTCAGTCCTGAAGAGAATATCGACAAAAGGTACATGAAAAGGAGACAAGTGGCTGAATTTGCAAGTGGAGAAAAGGAAAGAGGTGATAGTTGATCCAACGATAGAAGAAAAAGTAGACACTACGAGAAAGAAAGAATTAAGGGCCAGATGTGGGAAGCCTTTGGCGCCTCGCAAACTGCGAAAAACGCAGTTTGCGAGGCGCAAAAGGCTAAACGTGATGCACAACCTCAAATTGCGAGTCGGTACCAACACTCAATTTGAGGCTGCGACTCGCAAATAGGAAGGGGTGTTCCCTTCCTATTTGCGACGCATCGCCATGCTGAGTTGCTTTGTGACCGCAAATGCGGTCGCAAACCAACTCGCAGTTACCATCCACTTGAAGTGGATGGTAACTCATTCGCAAAAGGGTAGGGGTCCCCATGGGACCCCTTCCCCTTTGGGAATGCCCCCCAAAAAAAAATTCAGAGCAGGCAGTGGTCCCATGGACCACTGCCTACTCTGAAAAAACCGAAACCAAATGGTTTCGGAAGTTTTTCTTTTTGCAGCTCGTTTTCCTTTAAGGAAAACGGGCTGCAAAAAAAACAAAAAAAAACTGCTTTATTAAAAAACCAGTCACAGACATGGTGGTCTGCTGTCTCCAGCAGGCCACCATCCCTGTGAGTGCTTGGACTCGCTATGGGGTCTCAAACTGCGACCCACCTCATTAATATTCATGAGGTGGGTCTTTGCGACCCCATAGCGAGTCGCAGAAGGTGTCTGAGACATCTTTCTGCATAACATTTTGTGAGTTGCAAATTGCGAGTTGCTATGACTCGCAATTTGCAAGTCGCAAAATGTTTTTTTGCTACATCTGGCCCTAAGTGAGGGAGAGTTGAAAGGTGATCGAAAGTTGAAGAGAAAGAGAATAGCAAGTCGAAGATATGCAGGTCCTGAATGGGCGTATGCAACTACAAATGAATGGCAGCAATAGTTTGTCTTTTTGTTTTGATAGGGAAGTTCTGAGTCAATATTTTGAAGTGACCTGAAGAAGATCGATGAACTGAATTGGTGAAACAATCTGAGAAATATTTTGAGAAAAAGACTGTTGAAAGTACAGGAAAAAAACATTGCTAACCTGATTTGACTTTTTGAAACCTGATTTGAAAAGCTGCTAACCAATTTTTTGACCAGGGAGAAGGGTTCCTGGAAATTTTGAAAGGAGAATTTTCTATTTTTATTTTCTTTTGCACGTTTTCTAAGTTACTTCTGCTTACTGATTCTTGACAGATCATGGCTGATTTTGATAAGCAGGTTAGGGATGCTAGGTGCTGTAAATATATGATCATTGGTTTGGCAATTATGTGTGGAATTTTGTTAATAGTGTTGATTGTGGGTATGTCTGTTCTTGATGCGAAAGGAGCCAATCATACTTCTGCTTCTGAGACTACTACACTAAAGGCTATAGAGAGAGTTAAGCTAGATGAGAAGTATTTGCATGATTATACTAATGAACAAGGAGAGCTTTCTTCTAACATTTTCTATTGCTTTTTGAATGAGTATGTTGAGACGATGGATGCATGCAAGGGATTGTCTTGTGTGTGCGCAGATTCCGTCATCAGTCGAGGAAGGAGTCACATATCATAGTCTTCCATCAACATATGGGATAAGTTGTAGTCTGTTACTAACAAGGTTCTATAACCATGAGTATATTCAGTATTTTTACTCTAAGCATGACGTGTTTTCCTTTGTGCCTATTATTAGGTATTTGAATAGGGTAGCTAAGGATAATGACATAGTATTAGTGAGAGGATTCTTTGAGCCAACACTAATGTTTGGGACAGCTGATGCTGACAAGAATAATCTTACATGCTTGCTTACACCTTTAGAAAAGAGCTTCTTAGATCATACTGATGACAGAAGAAAGCGCTGAAGGAGAAATTAGAAAAAGGTTTAGAGAAGAGAACTTACAAGAATGATTATGCTTACACTGCAATTAAAACACGAGGGAAACTAGCTTTATTTGCATTACACATAGGGAAGCTTTGTGTATATAGGCCAAAGTTGCGCACTGACACTTTATTTGTGGGTACGAGTGAATGTAGGCATGTGTTTTTGTTTCAGAGTAAATGGAAATTTATGTTGAATGGGCAGGACCCTACGATTCCACAAATGTATTATATTTATAGACTTAATGCTTATTGCCGTCTTCCGAGAGGATGGTATGGGACATGTTATTTGGGGATAGCATTCCCAAAGAATTACCAGATGGAGGATTTGAAAACATTTCTGAAGATGACAGAATTACATCATAAAAGACAGAGGAGGGTGTCCTCTTCTGCGATAGTGGGAGATATCTTTGGTGCAGTGATCCCTTCAGTGGGATTCATCCTGAATTTAATCAAAATTTGAAAGTTGTCTACTATTGTGTATAACATACTGACAAACTTTTCAGGGGCAATACTTCTGATAGATACTGAATTGGCTGTGGATAGAGCTATGACTCTTCAAAATCGTCTTGCTTTAGACATTCTTTTAGTCTGTAAAATGATTAACTCCAGGCATTGCTGCTCTTACATTCCTAACAATAGTAAAGAGATAAGAGAATTAGGGACATATGTACTAAAGCATTTTCCCATAGACACAGAATGGGTAAAACCCTTTGATACATCTGACCCTTACTTACTAATCTGACTCACGCAAGTAGTGATTTGAAGGAGTTGAAGGAACCAGGTATTTAGGAAAAGGTTGGTAAGGGGTTTGCTTCAGTGGGCAATTGGCTTGGTAGTATTTGGAATGGGGTACTATTGAAAATTACACAGGGAATATTAATCGTGATAGGTTGTCTATTAGGAATATGGGGGTTATACAAATTATGCAAAATAATTAAATTGAAAAAGTCTAAAAATAATCAGAGGAGGGAAGAAAGAAATAGAGAAAGAATTTATAAGGAAAATTCAAGGAGAAGACAAAATGTCGAAGAAATAGAATTGTAAAATTGTGGATGGTAAATTTGGTGTGATGACATATTCAGTCATCAGAGGAAGGATTGCTGAAGCAGACGTCTTAATAAGAAATTAATAATGAGTGTTTACGTAATTTGAATAATTACTTATGTAGAAAAATGAATAACGTAGAGGAAAATAATGTGCACCTTTGAAATTGTGACCTCGAAGAATGGCCACCAGTGTTCACAAAATGTACTCATTTATGATTAATGTGTATGAAATATTGAAAATGTGTTAGATTAATGTAGTAATATGTCATATTAAGGGTTACGAAATATGTATTATCTTATTAATGGTGGGCCTTAAGCTTAGCTAGTGTCTTGACCTAGTTTTGCCAGGCCTCATGCAGAAGCTGTATTTCTTAGTGTTTAACAAAAAATGCTGGCAGAGTGAACTAACTGTGAAATGCTCATTGTCTTGTTAGAATGCTTAGCAGAAGCTTTCCATGAGAACCAACTAACAGTAGACGGTGTTCTAAAATTTGTAACAAATTGAGTGTAATGTGTGTTATAGGCTCTTTCCAAGGACGCAAACAATGAAGACACTGACTGGAGAGGAAGATGCAACATATTCGATACCTGACAAGCCAGATGATGAGAACATCGTAAGACAAACCATTCAACAACATGTGAAGCGTGAAATATTAGAATTCTTAGATTTGGAATTTGAAAATCATTGGATAGAATAATAATGTATGATTAATTGACCAATTGGAAATAAGGGGATAGTTTGGGTGACTTTGAAATAACAATGTGACAGATGGAAGACAGGTTAGATTTTTAGGATGACCGCTATTGAGAAGAAGAGACTTAGAAGAGATTTGAGATTCTGTCATCAGGCTCATACTGTGTGGATGGATAGATTTAACAATATGTCTGAATTGCATTTTATGCCTTTTCTTCTAGGTACCAGCTGCGCTGTTTTATTAATACTTTCTTAGGTAGATGTTTTTTACACATTTGTGTCCTAAATTGTTTTGCATGAAGCCCCACATGCTGATGCTAATCTGAGTTAGTTAAGGCTATTCACATGGTGACGGACAAACTGCAGGGACAAATGGTTGACTAACTATTTTGCTGAACTTTATGGATGCTGCAGAAATATTGAAATTAGTTTCAATAATGATTTGTGCAGATGCTTTAGAATGCCTTGTGATTCAAGCTTTGATTAGATCATGTTTCTTGGGTCTTATTGATTAACAAATATTATTAATTGTGTGTGATTTGTTTTGGAGATTAAGCTATGTGACTTTAGCATTGTAATAATAGGGAATACATTTACTACACTTTTATTTAAAGGTGTGGTTATCCATGGCTGTAAAGTCATGGTGTGTGGAAATTACTGACTCCATTGATTATTGATTTGGCTAATGATTATTGATTGTTGTGTATTGATTATTGCGTGTCTGCTCTGGAACCATGGTAAGAACATCTTAAATGAGACAAAAGGTTTATCGATGTATACGGGTCCCCTTGTAAGTTGACTTATTAAGGACCAACGCGCTAACAGAGGCCTCAGGGAGAAAAGGCCACATTTGATTTGTCATGGCAACTAATGATGTCACTCCTTTGGAGTCCCTCAATGACATGGGCTGACTCCCTACAATATGTGGTGATTTTACCCTATGACTCGCTCACTCTGTGCCTCAAAACTCATACTGTAACCCTTTAGTTTTACCTTATCCCCTGTCTATTCCTAAACTGGGGAAGGTGGATGTTTCTAAGTGTTTCCATTGGTTGTCATCTGTTGAACTTAATTTTGTGGAACCTCAAAGTGACTGCCACTAAATTAGCTAACTCTGATTGGCTTTTATTCATCAAGAAATGTAATCTTGTTTGAAAGAGACACGGGTATCATATTCCTTCCATGTAGATGACTTTCAATCTTCCATCCGTCTTCTATTCTGTCCATAGCAGAGCTGGCCAAGGGAGGCTTGGCAATCTTGATATCTCCTATATTCAGTAGAAAAACTAGGAAAAAATTTAAAAGTCCCTGTGTCATCTCAGGTTACAAAGTTAGACCTATCCAGGGGCTCAAAGTTGTTTTGATCAATATATATGTCACCTATTTTGGCTTGTAGCACAGAAATTTACTCCTAGATGAAGGCTTGGGAGAGTACTTAGCAACTACAGAAAAATATGTTTTATTCTTTGGCCTAGGGATATTACTGTTCACCCATGTGACCTACCATCTAAACAGGTATGTGGCATGGCTGATGTACCGGGAGATAATGCACCACACTTTACGCAAGATCAGTGTGGCAATGCACTGAATAACTTTGTCATGATTTACATTCTTGTTGATGCCCAGGATACCGGTCCTAGATCTTAGATTCCAACGTTTGCTGATCAAGGTACATTTAGTACAACTATAATGTTAATTCTGATCAGTTACTCTTGAATGTAATGAGGAAGAAATGCCATGATATTATGGTATGTTTGCAATAGGGGACACAGGACATTACAATCCACGCCATACTGGAGGTAAGTGCGTAGGATGGTTTGACAAGACATGAATGCAAGAAAACAGTAAACTAAAGGGGCACTTTCCAAGGTCTGTAGAGACAGGCAAGATGTCCAAAACTGTAGGCACAATTATTAACATGCCCTACAAACTAGTTGGTCTACAATTAGGGAAGAAGACTGTAACTCCCTGTCCAAGCCAGGAGGAGTAATAATATCACCGCTTTCTGGAAAGATGACAACTCAGCCTATTTCAGGGAGACTTCTGTGCCTCACATTGTGGCCAATATTCAAGAGGATAAGTGGGTGGAGCATTTTAGTGAGATTTACACAAAGTCGTTATCTATTTCTCCTGCTAATAATTAAACCTCCCAGCTACCATCAATGAAAATAATAATTTTTCTTTCAATATTCTGAGGTATTTCTGGCAACTAATATGTACAAAGGGGGTAAATCCCCGGTCCTAACTGGGTTCCCCTGGATGTGTATTTTTTAAAAAGTGATATTTGTGTACCTTTCTAGTCAAATGCTTTAAACGCGGTATCAAATTTTGGCTTACGCACCTCATGGTCTGATTATTAATTGTTTCTATTTTTTTTAAAAAGGGAACAAAGAAGACCCAAAGTTTCATCGCCCAATATCATTACTTGACTCTTCAATTAAAGTGGCCAAGTGAATATGTTTTGCAAGTTTATATAGTTGGACAGAAGAGAATTCAAACTTAACACCTTAACAGACTTTCAGTATGGGTTCACGCAAGGGGTGATGCTGTGGACCAGTGCCTGAACATAAATTACATTTTTGGTAAATACACCTTGGCTAAAGAGGGCACTCTCCACCTGGCATTCATTGATCTTTCCTGTGCTTTTGAATGTGTGAACCATGCCAAGCTATGTCAGATTATGTCAAACATGGAGGTAGATGAAGTACTTGTACACTTTGTAAGCCAATCGCACACTAATGTTTCTGCCAAAATGTGCTTCAGTCCTAAAGGAGAGTGTACCAAAACTTTTGGGATAGGCAGGGGGGTTGAGAAAGGGTTGGGGTTTAGCATAATTTCTGTTTAGTTTGGATATTTAAGGTCTGGAAACCACTCTTAAGTAAGACCTCTATAATGGTTTGTGGTCCTAACATAACACGTGTATTTGTAAAACACACATTCACTCATAGGCCTCTTGGTGCTGAATAACAGATGTTTATGGTTACCCAACTCAATGGTACTCATATTATTGACCTCAGAATTTTGGATGAAAAGCTGAGTGGGCCCGCTGGGATTTAACCCTGTGACCATGAGGTCAAACACAGGCCCCTACAGTGGACACATTAGTCCACTAAGCCACCAGGCCCGGCAACTAAGGCCAACAAATCTCATATGCACCAGCTTCCGATGTGTTAAAATTAGTAGAGTGGCTACTTTCTCATACTTGGGGTCAGAATTAGCTGAGTCTGTCATTTGGTCCCATTTGAGGAACATCCAAAGACGCCAATTCGAAAGGAGTATTGAAGGCATTTTTAGACTTGCCACAAAAGTGGGTCAGAAGCCCATTAAGGAAACGTGCATGATCTACAAAGGCAAGTGTGTCTCTGTAGCTGGTTTGTGGGTGTACATTGATAGCGGGACACTACAAAAAGTGGAAAATGCTTTAATGAAGAGTCTAGTGGCTGTTCCTTGCAGCTGCTCAAGCTTCATATGCCATGAGGAATTTGGTATGCGTTATCTGGAAGTTAAGATATGCCTCTGTCTCCTCCTTTCATTGCATGCAGTTTGGATTTAACTAAGGACCTTTTTTAATAGGCTTTTCCTATGGAATGTTTCAACTTTAGATTATGCTACTCAAACTTGTGTAAGAATTTAGGCAGATTGTATATGTTTACATGCCCAGACTCACTCTGTACATTAAGAAAAATTGAGATAAATGCATTTTTTTGACTTACTTTGTAGTGTCTAGAGCTGCACATGACGCATCTAAAACAGTGGAGATCGTCCATTTAAGACTGCTTTTTAAGGAGGGTTTGTCATTTTACCTACAAACTGTAACTAACGGAAATCACAGATTCCTATCAACACACTTTCATCTAGACTTGTCACTCTTTTTAGAGGTCATTCTGAGCGTGGGCATTTGGTCAAGAGATTATCAATGTTGATTCTCCAGGTTGCCCATGCGGTGGTTGTACGGTGCAGTAGACCCTTCTGGTTTTTTTTCTTTGCAAGTTTTACCAGGCACCAATTAAGTTTTATTTAAGATCTCTATTTAATAATGCTTTTTTGGGACACTGTAGGCCTGCCTTGTTATTTCTGCAGTAATTGCATTTGTCTGAAGTAAGACTTGCAGTTGTATCTATTAAGTCACAGGCCATAATGATCAGAAAAACGTTGCATTTTACAGAATAACATTTTAATATTGATCAATGAATGATTTTTACATTTACTTCTTGTTTATATTTATCTGGTTGTATTTTTTAGATACATTGTTAATGATGTGTGGCATCTTTAATGGTTAAGGAAGTCAAAATGAGCCCTGTCAGCATCCAGAAGAATTACCCAGCTGTATCCAGATCAAAAAATATATACTCAAATGGCCTACCCCTCTTGACTGGAAATAGGTGATGAATGACTCAGAATAATGCAGACTTTTTATGTTTGGTTGAGCAGTTATCCTGGGTACATGCAGCTAGTTGTCTGTTGTTTTGGGATTGGTACTAGATTAATCTTTAGTTATAGTCAATTCTTTTCACTCTGACTCCTCATTCACTTTGTTAACTCTGACTCTCAAATATTATCATTTTGGTTATCTATTATACAGATATTCTTTTCTGCAGGGGACCTCCATGGCGCTCCTGCTCTGTGGTTGAGACCAGCTCCCATAAAGGAAAAGGCCAGAAGAATGCAATCCTCAATTTGTATACAGTATCATTTTTTAAAACTTTTATTAAATAAATGTTGAACTATGTGCATACTCGCCTTTCCAGGCTATCTAATAGCTAACCTGGGAGTCTTTTCCCCGTTAAAAAACTGTTTAAGTAGGTTAACTCATCTGTCATTATCCTTCCATGACAGATGTGCTGCTCTCATGGAGTTGATGAATTCAGTTTTTGTCCCTCTCTCACCTTTCCCTAATTCGGTCTACCCACCCATTCATGAAATCTATAACAAACTTCCCCGAAGCTGTGTGATCTCTTGTGCTGTTATCGATTCCCACCATCAAAGGATGTTACATTTGGCAGGGGGGATGTGGTGTAAGCAACATTTAAACTTTATAGGGAAGGATACAAATAGATACAGATTTGCCCACAACATCCCCATTAAGGTTGCAAGAAAGGGGGATCATACTGCACTATATAAATTATAAGAATGGTGGGACAAACATAGGTAGTGTGTTATTTTTCCCTGTGATCTACTCCCCATAGAGAATTAAAATCTAACTGATGATTCTACTGAACTAACCTCCTCCTTAGGCTTAAATGTTCACTATGCTTACTTTAGTAAATTACTCTGTACACTGTGTTGAATTATACTGGTCTCTGGCTTGGATTTTCTACTCACTCACTAACTCACTCTTTTCTTCCAGGTTCATTTTTCAGAACAGGAATACTTGTTTGTTGTTGCTCCATTCAGAGGAAGAAGAACGTTGTTTTTCCTGTGACGTTTTCTCTGTTTGGACTTCTTCGAGTGAGCATCAGAAAGAATATTTTGCAAAACCCCTGCATCAACAGGTATTGAGTCTACTGGGGAAGATGAGGGACAACACATTTCAATTCAAGTAAGAACTGAAATGAGGGAGACTTAAAGCTTGGTGTGGCAGTATGCATAATGCGTCTTCTCTCTTATATGGGTTATAAGTTAGTATCTTAGTGGTAAATGCAGAGGGTAGGGCAGTACACAGACTTAATTATGAGAGGCTGGGTGTTGTTTGAGTAACATCAAGCCATGTAAGGGGGAAAAAGCTTAGGCATGGCCAGCTTTCCAACACTCATTTTTGGAAGGTGGGTTGGAGCGAGTAGCCTTGTAAGGGAACTCGAGTAGAGAGAGAGTAGAAAAGGGATGATGGTATGGATAATTGGACAATTTACTTGTGATAGGCCAGATTCTGGGTTCAGTCAGTAGGTAGGTGGAGATTCCTGGTTTTAGACTTTTAATTAACTAACAGACTACAGAAAGCAAATGACTAATAAACAAGGCTACTAGAATAATGTATCAGCGAAGAACCAAATTATGGAGCAAGATTGACTAAATTATGTTGCAAGAATAGGCATATTATTCAACGCAATGAGTCAAATTTGGTGACATTATTACTGCTTTATTTTGTCTTTTTTACACATGCGTACAATATGTGGGCAAAGGTTTCACCTAATTATTTAATAGTTTAAACCTCAAATACAGCAATAGCAGCAACATGTTTCATCGCATTTTTTTTTAAACTCTTGTACCTTTTGAAGTAGATACATATTTTTTATTATAGGGGGGGGAAACTCTGCAAATTGTGCAACAGATGATGGATAATGTAACAAATGTGGCCAATCCATAACTATACATAAAACACCATGGTAACAGAATCGCATAATTCTAGTGTTTCAAGTTTAACTCATTGTTATTCTTTTATTAATTAAAACAGCCATCCACTCCACCTGCAAAAGGCCCTCCCACTCCCTAAACATAAAAAACTAATCATTCTACACCTTCCCCAACATAGGTTCTGGTCCTACATAAACCCTAAAAATCAAGTTTTTAACACTTCTAACCTTGCATTACTACACCAACTAATTCAGGAAATAAAGAGCACTTTGCAGAGTCACCCTGCTTGGAGATTTTCTGAAGATTCTATGTAGCGATGATAATTCCCACCTGGGGAAGAGGGAGATAAAACTGGAGATAGTCTCTCCACTGGACTCAAATCCAATGCCGAGGAAAGAAAATCAAGTGGCTCACACAATCAAAAGGAAACAGGCCAAGTGAGAGGACATCCCCCAGCCCGACCCACAAAATACAGGGACAAAACCATTGCAATTTATGATCCTGTTGGACACCAAAAATAGAGGAAGAAGACCTACACACCTTCTAATGCAGACCCGCCATGATGTGTGCGGCAACAGGAGGGAACCATGAGGCACTGACTAAAGAGGATTGGCTAACAGGCCTGCCAGAAATGCAGAGCAAGATATCCACAGTGTTAGCAGAAAAAATACATTCCCTAAAGATGGTCATTCAGAGTGTAGTAGCGTACTTTACAAAAGAAATATATTCACTAGGAACGGGATCAGTGCAAATGAAGATTCCATTTCAAGGATCCTTATTGAAATGCAAGAAGCCCACTCACCACCTTGGTCGACAGCCAAGAAGCTGGAGGTTCTATGAAAGAAACTGGAGGAAAAGGGCGATAGTGTCGCGTAGGTTCTCGTTATGCTAATGAGGCTACAGGATTCGGGAGACAGATCACATGGATGGTGGATACTAAGGTGGTCATTATGAACATGGCAGGAAACACCGCACCACCGGCAGTAACCACTGCCAACAGGCTGGCGGTCCGGACCCCAAATAATGAAGCCAATGAGAAACAAGTAGCAGGCCATCCACCCACCGCCATTTTGGTAGTCCCGCCGACGATGGGGGAGGCCATCCACAGGCTGGCAGAAAGGCCCTACACGCCCATCAAATTATGAAACACCACACTGCCATCAGTTCCAGGGTGGGATCCACCGTCAGGGAATGCATGGCGGAAACGAGCCATATAAAGGGAAACACTCACCGGAGGCACACAGAAGACGCCAACACAGACATGGAGCGAGAGTTGGCAATAATCCCAGTGCTTCTCCTTGCCATATTTCTCCAGGACTGTGATCGACGACGAAGATGACGATGGTAAGTACTGCAGCCTAGTACACATGGGAAAAAAGGGCAGAGATACACACCCATCCACCCCACCCATACCGCAATGCACTCCCAACTCCTCCCACCATCCCAAGCCATACATACCATAATAAGATTTACTTACCAGACACAATCCAACAAATTTCTGCACCAATGCACACACCTGTGCACACCACACCTCCACAGTGAAACGCTGCACAATGTCTCTATATTGTGCCAACAGCTTTCCTGGGCAGTAAAATTTAATTTTGACAAAGAAATGTGAATGTTCAAACAAGGCCATTGGCCAGCCCATTTGAAAGTTCAGGAAGGGCAAATATAGCTCACACTTGGCCCCTACGATGGTGAAGGAAACTCCACTGAGAAGGAGCATTAATGGGGTAGCCAGGCACTACAGGGAACAGGGGAAGGCCTTGGGCTTACATTTAGGAGGTGGAGGTGGAGAGGGTTTGGGCTTGCCCTTGGAAGGAGGGGGAGTGGGCCTGGACCCGGGGGTGGCAGAAGGACCTGGGGCAATACAGGGCTTCTTCCTCCCTGGGGCAGGGGCATGGGAAGGGTGGACTGGGGTGGACTTAGACGAGGAAGGAGTGGGCTGGGCTAGGGCATGGGAATGTTTAGGGACAAGACGGGATGGGCTAGTGGGTTCAAACAGGTCAACACGGGAGAGGAAAAACTCTTAGGTGCAGTTGGAGGGGATTTGGAACCAGGTTTGGGAGTGGAGGTTGAGGGAGTGGTAGTACGAGGTGTAGGTGTGCTGGACGTGGATGCAGATGCCTGTTTAGTATGCTTATGTATGGTGGATGTGTGTGGTGTGGATGAGTGTGAGCGTTTGAGTGTTTTTTCCGAGGAGGGGGTGGACACGGTGGAAGAAGACAGACTGCCAGTATATATGGATGTTGTGTGGGTATCTGCAGGTCTGGTGAGTATGCTGCAAATGTATGTGAAGGTAGTCGTGTTGAGTGCAGGTGTGGTGTCTGGGGTGCATGACTGGATGCCAGCTGTAGTGGTGACTGCAAGAATGGGTGCAACAGCAGTGACTGAGGGTGCAGTGCATGTGGGTGTGCATGGTGAGGTGACAGACAGGGAGGAGGGGGAGGCTGACACAGTGGGGGAGGTGGATGTTGTTGTGTGTGCTTTGGTATGTTGGGTGCGTGCCTGCCTGTGGTGGGAAGTGTGGTACTTGTGTTTCTCTGTGTACTTCTTGTGTGTTGATCTGTGTGCATGGCTGTCTGTATGTGTGCTTGGGATGGATGAAGGGAGTGGGGTGCTGGAATGGGTAGAGGTGGTGGGAAGGGGGATGGAAAGACCAGGGACACTGGCTGCCATCAAAGAGGAGGCCACCGCCTGAAAAGATCTCTGTAGGCCAGACATGGCACCTTGAATGCCTTCCAGGAATGCATTGCTGCATCTGGGATGTTAGCCCCTGGATGGCATTCACAATGGTTGTCTGACCTACAGAGATGGTCCTCTTGAGGTCAATAGCCTCCTCCATGAGGGCAGCAGGGCTGACTGGGGTAGGGGATGAGGTGCCTAGGGCAAAGGAGACACCCACCCTCCTGATTGAGCAGGCACAGGCAACTCGGTGGGGAGCAACTGGGAGGGCGGTGATGGTATAAGGGGGGTGGAAGATGACAAAGAATGGGAGGGCCCAGTAGGGTTCGCCATCACCAGAGAGCTGTCATCGGAGGAGGTATTGGAATCACTACCTCCAGTGGTAGTTGCCTCCTCCGGGGTACTTCCCTCATCTTCCAACTGACTGGTCCCCTTGGCGTTAGTCGACTCTGCCTCCTGGGAACTGTGGGTTGCAGCATCCCCACTCGCTGGTGCCTCAGCTCTCTTGCCAGATGATGCTAATGTACACAGGGACAAAAGAGCAGAGGGATGGGGAATCAAAACAAGAAAGAAGTATGTCAATTCCTTGAAATATGTACATGTTGACACATACACTCCCACCCAGCTCAGGCACAAACCCTCAGCAGACACAACACATGGTATGAATGAGCCCCTGACTGGTAGGCATGAGCCCATAATACACTACATTCCCATCCTGAACCACTACTCTGATACACTTTGTGAAGTGAACCTGTGAGAGACGATGGCAAGCCAACACATCTACAAGTTCATGAGGCTACATTGAATATAATGGTACAAACAGTGGATGCCTCACAGGCCTACCGACCCTGCCAAAACTAGCTGTGACACTATCCCACTAATGTGGAAGGGGCCAGGACTGCAAGGTCACAACTGTCTATGTGCCTGACACTACTATGCATGCACCCCTTAGCATCTAACTACACTCATTATAGTGGTATCACAACAGTGTTGACACTCACTCCCTTGTGCCTGCTGTGCTGCCTTTAACCCCTTCCCCGCCACGGACGTAATGGTTACGTCCATGGCAGCGCCCGTGTGGCGCCATGGACGTAACCATTACGTCCAGGGACTGGCAGTCGGGGGAAGCGCTAGCGCTTCCCCCGAGGGCCGCCCCCCAACACCCCCAGGCCAGGGCTGAAAGGGGAATCCCTTCCCCTTTCACGCCCACCCCCCCCGCCCCCCCCCCCCCATGACGTCAGCGCGCGATCGCGCGCTGATTTCATGGAAACGGGGAATGATGCGCTGGAAGCCATTTGCTTCCAGCGCGTCAAGGGAGAAGGTGAGTATTTCACCTTCGTGCGGGGTGGGGGTGCTCTCAGAGAGGCATCGAGGGAAAGGAAAGGGTTTTCCTTTCCCTCGATGTCTCTTTGAGCATTCCTGCTGCCCGATCGCGATGCGATCGGGCAGCAGGAATGCCCACTAGACACCAGGGATTTCTGTATGTGTGTGTGTGTGAGTGAATATTAGTGTAGGGGAGCGACCCCTTGGGCAAGGGTCGCTCCCCTTTGGGGGCACATGCTTTTTACGTCGTTTCTGCCCCCCCTGGGGGCAGATTGGCCCTATTTTTAGGCCGATCTGCCCCCAAGGGGGGCAGAAAGCCACTAGACACCAGGGATTTTATTGTTGCTGTGTATTTTTTGTGTTGGGGGGTGGCCCCTTGGGCAAGGGTCGCTCCCCTTTGGGGGCACATGTATTTTACGTCGTTTCTGCCCCCCCTGGGGGCAGATTGGCCCTATTTTTAGGCCGATCTGCCCCCAAGGGGGGCAGAAAGCCACTAGACACCAGGGATTTTATTGTTGATTTGTATTTTTTGTGTTGGGGGCGGCCCCTTGGGCAAGGGTCGCTCCCCTTTGGGGGCAAATGTATTTTACGTCGTTTCTGCCCCCCCTGGGGGCAGATTGGCCCTATTTTTAGGCCGATCTGCCCCCAAGGGGGGCAGAAAGCCACTAGACACCAGGGATTTTATTGTTGATGTGTATTTTTTGTGTTGGGGGGCGGCCCCTTGGGCAAGGGTCGCCCCCAGGGGCCCTCATGTATTTTTGGGCAGTTCTGCCCCCCTTGGGGGCAGAGAGGCCTATTTTTTTTAGGTCTTTCTGCCTCCAAGGGGGGCAGAATCCCAATAGCGCCAGAAATAGTATGTATGTATGTGTGCTTTGTGTTGGGGGGTGGCCCCTTGGGCAAGGGTCGCTCCCCCCAGGGGCGCAATGTATTTATTGTCGTTTCTGCCCCCCTTGGGGGCAGATTGGCCCTATTTTTAGGCCGATCTGCCCCCAAGGGGGGCAGAAAGCCACTAGACACCAGGGATTTTATTGTTGATGTGTATTTTTTGTGTTGGGGGGCGGCCCCTTGGGCAATGGTCGCCCCCAGGGGCCCTCATGTATTTTTGGGCAGTTCTGCCCCCCTTGGGGGCAGAGAGGCCTATTTTGTTTAGGCCTTTCTGCCCCCAAGGGGGGCAGAATCCCAATAGCGCCAGAAATAGTATGTATGTATGTGTGCTTTGTGTTGGGGGGTGGCCCCTTGGGCAAGGGTCGCTCCCCCCAGGGGCGCAATGTATTTATTGTCGTTTCTGCCCCCCTTGGGGGCAGATTGGCCCTATTTTTAGGCCGATCTGCCCCCAAGGGGGGCAGAAAGCCACTAGACACCAGGGATTTTATTGTTGATTTTTATTTTTTGTGTTGGGGGGTGGCCCCTTGGGCAAGGGTCGCCCCCAGGGGCCCACATGTATTTTTGGGCAGTTCTGCCCCCCTAGGGGGCAGATATGCCTATTTTTTAGGCCTTTCTGTCCCCAAGGGGGGCAGAATCCCCATAGCGCCAGGGATACTATGTATGTGTGTGTGTGCTTTGTGTGGGGGTGTGGCACCTTGGGCAAGGGTCGCCCCCCCCCAAAGGGTGCAATGTAATCTGGGTGATTTCTGCCCCCTCCCCTTGGGGGTAGATTGGCCTATTTTTTTTTTAGGCCCATCTTCCCCCAAGCAGAGAAGACTAGACACGGGAAAATGAAAAAATGGTTAGTGGCGGAGTGTTTGTCAACTGGCGAAGTATTTACTTTTATGATAATAACAGTTTTTCTCCTTTTTGTTTTAGTTCAAAGCTTTTGCTGACTTTGCTGTGGCTTGTTGCAGTTTTGGCAGTAGTTGTCCTGCGGTTTGCGTAGTTGCATGTTTTAGGTAAGTAAATAAATTTACTCCAAGTGAGTATTGTTGCAATGCATGAATGACATGTTTGTAGGTGGTGTACTGAATGCAGGATTGTGTGTGAAATTGTCCTTAGAGTTATGCACAATGATTATTGTGTTGTCTTATGTCTAATTTGCTTTTTTTTTTCTCTTTTTAGTGGGATATCGTTGGTGATTGCTGTGGCTGTGCAGAGTAGTTGCTGGTGAGTCAAGCTTTTTCAGGCAAGTGAGCAGTATAGTTTTTGAGTTTATAATTCTTAGTGATAAACCTATACTTTGTTACTTATCTTACACAGTGCTGGTTGTTGGTGGTGTATTTGTCCAGTTAATTTTAGTAGGAAGGATCATGGCCAGCCGTAGGATGACCGCTCAGCAGGTTGTTAGTGTGCTTTTTGAGTCATCTTCTGACCATGAATATGAGACTGACTCTGCATCTGAGGCAGAGGAGGAAGTGCAGGATTCTGGAAGTGAATTTTCTGTCAGAGATGAATCATCTGATGATGAAGCCACTCTCAGTGCTGATGAAGGGCCTGTTATAGAGGAGGACAGTGATGTGCCAATGGTGCAGGAGCCAGCGGCTGAAAGGCTTCCCATTGGAAGACCTGACGCATGGGTTGCACCAAACATGGAGCAGCCACAGTTGCCTGCGTTTACTGGTTTTCCAGGGTGTCGAGTTAATACGGAAAACTTTTTGCCCGTCAACTTTTTTGAGTTGTTTATGGACGATATATTTTTGGAAGAGATTGTTGAGCAGACTAATTTGTATGCAGAGCAGTTTTTGAGGGACAACGCTGCCAGACTTAGGCCACACTCTAGAGCTAGCCGGTGGATTCCCACAAATCTGGAAGAGTTGAAAAAGTTCTTGGGTTTAACTTTTTTGATGGGGCTGATAAGGAAGCCGTCGCTGTCTTCATATTGGTCTACTAGTCCCTTGATGGCAACTGCTATATTTCCTGCCATCATGAGTCGTAACCGGTATGAGCTTCTTCTTCGGATGTTGCATTTTGTAGATAATGCTTTAGCCTTGCCACGAGATCATCCTGATTCTGACCGTCTTTTTAAGATTAGACCTGTCCTTGATCATTTGGTAGATCGGTTTTCAGAGATCTATGTTCCAGGGAAAGAAATATCTGTAGATGAGTCTTTGGTCCTGTTCAAGGGTCGTTTGGTTTTTAGGCAGTACATTCCTAGCAAGAGGGCACGGTATGGAATTAAATTGTATATGCTGTCTGAAAGTAGTACAGGATATGTTTATAATTTCCGGGTCTACACTGGTAGGGATTCCAATATTGACCCCCCTGGTTGTCCTCCCACTTTTGGAGTTAGTGAGAAAATTGTGTGGGATCTTGGTAGACGACTGTTTAACAAAGGTCACCATTTATATGTAGATAACTTCTACACTGGAGTTCGGTTGTTCAAGGAGTTGTTCAGAGTGGACACTGTTGCTTGTGGCACAATCCGCTCTAATCGGAAAGGCTATCCAAAAGAGCTTGTCTGTAAAAAACTTGAGAAGGGACAGTGCAGTGCCTTGCGGAATGATGAGCTGCTAGCTCTGAAATTTGTAGACAAGAGGGATGTATACATGCTAAGCACCATCCATGATGAGAGTACTTCACCTGTGGCTGTTTGGGGTCAGGTTGCCGAAGTGCGCAAACCTGTGTGCATCTTAGACTATAATAAGCACATGGGTGGTGTTGATAGAGTAGATCAGAGGTTAGAACCTTACACTGCTGCTCGTAAGTCTTATGTGTGGTATAAGAAATTAGCGCTTCACTTGTTCCACTTGGCAACTTTTAATGCTTTTGTTGTGTTTTACGGATAGTTCTCCAGAGTCAAGGATGACATTTGTGAAATTTCAGGAGTCTATCATAGCTAGCCTTATTGTGCTGGAACAGGCAAGAGTTCCTAGAGAAGCAGTGGTGGAGGATGTGGCTAGATTGAAAGATCGTCACTTTGCTGAGCACATTCCTCCCACGGTCAAAAAAAACTTTCCTGCTAAGAGATGTAGAGTCTGTGCTCGAAGAGGTATCAGGAAGGAGACTAGGATGTACTGCCCTGATTGTCCTTCAAAGCCTGGGCTGTGTGTGGGTGGCTGTTTCAGGAGCTACCACACACAGAAGAATTATTGGGAAATTCCGTGAGCGTAAACTGGTGTTTTATATTTTTATATGTTCGGTTTCACGGTTGGCATTAGTCATGTATTCAGTTAGAGCTTTTGTGTTTGTAGTTTTGTACTAATTTATGATTAGTGGTTTCTTTGTTGTTTAAAAACAAAAAAAAGGGGATGGCATGTGTAGAGTGGCGCTTGGCTGGCGGCGTGGGTGTGGTGGCGCTTGGCTGGCGGTGTGTGTGGGGTGGCGCTTGGCTGGCGGTGTGTGTGGGGTGGCGCTTGGCTGGCGGTGTGTGTGGGGTGGCGCTGGGCTGGCGGTGTGTGTGGGGTGGCGCTCGGCTGGCGGTGTGTGTGGGGTGGCGCTTGGCTGGTGGTGTGGGTGGGGTGGCGCTTGGCTGGCAGTGCCGGCCAAACGCCAGTCCACACACTCATCAGCTGGTGTGATTGCTGTATCAGGCATGTGGGCGTATGAAAGTGATGGGCCCTTGACTGGCGCTGTCTGTGGATGCGAGTCTTGTAATGTGCTGGGCCCGTGGCTGGCGGCGTGAATGGTCTAGTGCATGTCATGTATGAAAGGTGTGTGAATGGACTGTAAAGCGGTTGGTGCCTTGTCGTGGCTTTACAGCTCACGAGCTGTGAGTCATTGGTTCAGTTTTTTGGCCTTTCAGTTATTACCAGTGCATTTCACTTTTGTGAAATCTCTTGTTAATAAAATTTGATCTACTGAACCATCACTCACCCTCGTGCCAAATCCAACCAGTATGTGTGGTACAAATGACAAAACCTGCTCCGCTGTAATCAGGCGTCGCAGCACACTTGAGACACGCTAGGTGCCTCAGGTGGGACCCCGATGATGAAGCATGCCACCAACTTGGTTGGTGGGTGAGGGGTCTTCTTCACATAACCTAAGTGTGTTTCTTTTCACAATTTTAGTGTTTGGCACATCACGGACGTATGTGCACACATCAAAGTGATATATTCCAAAAATACCTGTGTTTGGGGGGGAGGGCCCACCTATGTTTTTGGTCCTGGGTGCGGCCGTCATGTAGGGAAACCTACAAAACCCAGAAACTTTTTAAAACTAGGCACCCCAAGGAGTCTAGGGAGGTGTGGCTTGTGTGGCTCCCCCAACATTTTCTTACCCAGACTCCTCTGTAAACCTCACAATTTGCATAAAAAAGCATATTTTCCTGATTTTTCTTAGTAGGATCACCGCTCCAGCACAAAATTCCTACTCCCCAGTTTTCCCCTCAGTCTCCCAAGTAAAATGACACCTCACTTATGTGGGTCCCCAAAGCAGAGTCCGTCTAAAGATGTATAAAAGAATATGCCCTTATAAACTTGCTGTGCTATCCCTTCTATCCCTTCAGGTTTTGGGCCTTATTATGTTGCAGGCACCTGGGCCACCCACACAAGTGAGGTATCATTTTTATCGGGAGACTTGGGGGAACGCTGGTGGAAGGAAATTTGTGGCTCCTATCAGATTCCAGAACTTTCTGCCACAGAAATGTGAGGAACATGTGTTTTTTTAGCCAAATTTTGAGGTTTGCAAAGGATTCTGGGTAACAGAACCTGGTCCGAGCCCCGCAAGTCACCCCTCCTTGGATTCCCCTAGGTCTCTAGTTTTCAGAAATGCACTGGTTTGGTAGGTTTCCCTAGGCGCCGGGTGAGCTACAGGCCAAAATCCGCAGGTAGGCACTGTTTTCTCCCAAAATTGTGGATGTGTCCATGTTGCGCTTTGGGGTGTTTCCTGTCGCAGGCGCTAGGCCTACCCACGCAAGTGAGGTATCATTTTTATCGGGAGACTTGGGGGAACGCTGGGTCGAAGGAAATTTGTAGCTCCTCTCAGATTCCAGAACTTTCTGCCACAGAAATGTGAGGAACATGTGTTTTTTTAGCCAAATTTTGAGGTTTGCAAAGGATTCTGGGTAACAGAACCTGGTCCGAGCCCCGCAAGTCACCCCTCCTTGGATCCCCCTAGGTCTCTAGTTTTCAGAAATGCACAGGTTTGGTAGGTTTCCCTAGGTGGCGGCTGAGCTAGAGGCCAAAATCTACAGGTAGTCACTTTGCTAAAAACAGCTCTGTTTTCTGTGATATGTCCACGTTGTGTTTTGAGGCATATCCTGTCGCGGGCGCTAGGCCTACCCACACAAGTGAGGTATCATTTTTATCGGGAGACGTGGGGGAACGCTGGGTGGAAGGAAATTTGTAGCTCCTCTCAGATTCCAGAACTTTCTGCCACAGAAATGTGAGGAACATGTGTTATTTTAGCCAAATTTTGAGGTTTGCAAAGGATTCTGGGTAACAGAACCTGATCCGAGCCCCGCAAGTCACCCCTCCTTGGATTCCCCTAGGTCTCTAGTTTTCAGAAATGCACAGGTTTGGTAGGTTTCCCTAGGTGGCGGCTGAGCTAGAGGCCAAAATCTACAGGTAGGCACTTCGCAAAAAACACCTCTGTTTTTTTCCAAAATTTAGGATGTGTCCACGTTGCGCTTTGGGGTGTTTCCTGTCGCCGGCGCTAGGCCTACCCACGCAAGTGAGGTATAATTTTTATCGGGAGACTTGGGGGAACGCTGGGTGGAAGGAAATTTGTAGCTCCTCTCAGATTCCAGAACTTTCTGCCACAGAAATGTGAGGGACATGTGTTTTTTAGCCAAATTTTGAGGTTTGCAAAGGATTCTGGGTAACAGAACCTGGTCCGAGCCCCGCAAGTCACCCCTCCTTGGATCCCCCTAGGTCTCTAGTTTTCAGAAATGCACAGGTTTGGTAGGTTTCCCTAGGTGGCGGCTGAGCTAGAGGCCAAAATCTACAGGTAGTCACTTTGCTAAAAACAGCTCTGTTTTCTGTGATATGTCCACGTTGTGTTTTGGGGCATATCCTGTCGCGGGCGCTAGGCCTACCCACACAGGTGAGGTATCATTTTTATCGGGAGACGTGGGGGAACGCTGGGTGGAAGGAAATTTGTGGCTCCTCTCAGATTCCAGAACTTTCTGCCACAGAAATGTGAGGAACATGTGTTTTTTTAGCCAAATTTTGAGGTTTGCAAAGGATTCTGGGTAACAGAACCTGGTCCGAGCCCCGCAAGTCGCCCCTCCTTGGATCCCCCTAGGTCTCTAGTTTTCAGAAATGCACAGGTTTGGTAGGTTTCCCTAGGTGGCGGCTGAGCTAGAGGCCAAAATCTACAGGTAGTCACTTTGCTAAAAACAGCTCTGTTTTCTGTGATATGTCCACGTTGTGTTTTGGGGCATATCCTGTCGCGGGCGCTAGGCCTACCCACACAGGTGAGGTATCATTTTTATCGGGAGACGTGGGGGAACGCTGGGTGGAAGGAAATTTGTGGCTCCTCTCAGATTCCAGAACTTTCTGCCACAGAAATGTGAGGAACATGTGTTTTTTTAGCCAAATTTTGAGGTTTGCAAAGGATTCTGGGTAACAGAACCTGGTCCGAGCCCCGCAAGTCGCCCCTCCTTGGATCCCCCTAGGTCTCTAGTTTTCAGAAATGCACAGGTTTGGTAGGTTTCCCTAGGTGGCGGCTGAGCTAGAGGCCAAAATCTACAGGTAGTCACTTTGCTAAAAACAGCTCTGTTTTCTGTGATATGTCCACGTTGTGTTTTGGGGCATATCCTGTCGCTGGCGCTAGGCCTACCCACACAAGTGAGGTATCATTTTTATCGGGAGACGTGGGGGAACGCTGGGTGGAAGGAAATTTGTAGCTCCTCTCAGATTCCAGAACTTTCTGCCACAGAAATGTGAGGAACATGTGTTTTTTTAGCCAAATTTTGAGGTTTGCAAAGGATTCTGGGTAACAGAACCTGGTCCGAGCCCCGCAAGTCACCCCTCCTTGGATCCCCCTAGGTCTCTAGTTTTCAGAAATGCACAGGTTTGGTAGGTTTCCCTAGGTGGCGGCTGAGCTAGAGGCCAAAATCTACAGGTAGTCACTTTGATAAAAAAACAGATCTGTTTTCTGTGATATGTCCACGTTGTGTTTTGGGGCATATCCTGTCGCGGGCGCTAGGCCTACCCACACAAGTGAGGTATCATTTTTATCGGGAGACGTGGGGGAACGCTGGGTGGAAGGAAATTTGTAGCTCCTCTCAGATTCCAGAACTTTCTGCCACAGAAATGTGAGGAACATGTGTTTTTTTAGTCAAATTTTGAGGTTTGCAAAGGATTCTGGGTAACAGAACCTGGTCCGAGCCCCGCAAGTCACCCCTCCTTGGATCCCCCTAGGTCTCTAGTTTTCAGAAATGCACAGGTTTGGTAGGTTTCCCTAGGTGGCGGCTGAGCTAGAGGCCAAAATCTACAGGTAGTCACTTTGCTAAAAACAGCTCTGTTTTCTGTGATATGTCCACATTGTGTTTTGGGGCATATCCTGTCGCGGGCGCTAGGCCTACCCACACAAGTGAGGTATCATTTTTATCGGGAGACGTGGGGGAACGCTGGGTGGAAGGAAATTTGTAGCTCCTCTCAGATTCCAGAACTTTCTGCCACAGAAATGTGAGGAACATGTGTTTTTTTAGCCAAATTTTGAGGTTTGCAAAGGATTCTGGGTAACAGAACCTGGTCCGAGCCCCGCAAGTCACCCCTCCTTGGATTCCCCTAGGTCTCTAGTTTTCAGAAATGCACAGGTTTGGTAGGTTTCCCTAGGTGCCGGCTGAGCTAGAGGCCAAAATCTACAGGTAGGCACTTCGCAAAAAACACCTCTGTTTTTTTCCAAAATTTAGGATGTGTCCACGTTGCGCTTTGGGGTGTTTCCTGTCGCCGGCGCTAGGCCTACCCACGCAAGTGAGGTATCATTTTTATCGGGAGACTTGGGGGAACACTGGGTGGAAGGAAATTTGTAGCTCCTCTCAGATTCCAGAACTTTCTGCCACAGAAATGTGAGGAACATGTGTTTTTTTAGCCAAATTTTGAGGTTTGCAAAGGATTCTGGGTAACAGAACCTGGTCCGAGCCCCGCAAGTCACCCCTCCTTGGATCCCCCTAGGTCTCTAGTTTTCAGAAATGCACAGGTTTGGTAGGTTTCCCTAGGTGGCGGCTGAGCTAGAGGCCAAAATCTACAGGTAGTCACTTTGCTAAAAACAGCTCTGTTTTCTGTGATATGTCCACGTTGTGTTTTGGGGCATATCCTGTCGCGGGCGCTAGGCCTACCCACACAAGTGAGGTATCATTTTTATCGGGAGACATGGGGGAACGCTGGGTGGAAGGAAATTTGTAGCTCCTCTCAGATTCCAGAACTTTCTGCCACAGAAATGTGAGGAACATGTGTTTTTTTAGCCAAATTTTGAGGTTTGCAAAGGATTCTGGGTAACAGAACCTGGTCCGAGCCCCGCAAGTCACCCCTCCTTGGATTCCCCTAGGTCTCTAGTTTTCAGAAATGCACAGGTTTGGTAGGTTTCCCTAGGTGCCGGCTGAGCTAGAGGCCAAAATCTACAGGTAGGCACTTCGCAAAAAACACCTCTGTTTTTTTCCAAAATTTAGGATGTGTCCACGTTGCGCTTTGGGGTGTTTCCTGTCGCCGGCGCTAGGCCTACCCACGCAAGTGAGGTATCATTTTTATCGGGAGACTTGGGGGAACACTGGGTGGAAGGAAATTTGTAGCTCCTCTCAGATTCCAGAACTTTCTGCCACAGAAATGTGAGGAACATGTGTTTTTTTAGCCAAATTTTGAGGTTTGCAAAGGATTCTGGGTAACAGAACCTGGTCCGAGCCCCGCAAGTCACCCCTCCTTGGATCCCCCTAGGTCTCTAGTTTTCATAAATGCACATGTTTGGTAGGTTTCCCTAGGTGGCGGCTGAGCTAGAGGCCAAAATCTACAGGTAGTCACTTTGCTAAAAACAGCTCTGTTTTCTGTGATATGTCCACGTTGTGTTTTGGGGCATATCCTGTCGCGGGCGCTAGGCCTACCCACACAAGTGAGGTATCATTTTTATCGGGATACGTGGGGGAACGCTAGGGGGAAGGAAATTTGTGGCTCCTCTCAGATTCCAGAACTTTCTGCCACAGAAATGTGAGGAACATGTGTTTTTTTAGCCAAATTTTGAGGTTTGCAAAGGATTCTGGGTAACCGAACCTGGTCCGAGCCACACAATTCACCCCTCCTTGGATTCCCCTAGGTCTCTAGTTTTCAGAAATTCACAGGTTTGGTAGGTTTCCCTAGGTGGCGGCTGAGCTAGAGGCCAAAATCTACAGGTAGTCACTATGCTAAAAACAGCTCTGTTTTCTGTGATGTGTCCAGGTTGTGTTTTGGGGCATATCCTGTCGCGGGCGCTAGGCCTACCCACACAAGTGAGGTATCATTTTTATCGGGAGACGTGGGGGAATGCTGGGTGGAAGGAAATTTGTCGCTCCTCTCAGATTCCAGAACTTTCTGCCACAGAAATGTGAGGAACATGTGTTTTTTTAGCCAAATTTTGAGGTTTGCAAAGGATTCTGGGTAACAGAACCTGGTCCGAGCCACACAAGTCACCCCTCCTTGGATTCCCCTAGGTCTCTAGTTTTCAGAAATGCACAGGTTTGGTAGGTTTCCCTAGGTGCCGGCTGAGCTAGAGGCCAAAATCTATAGGTAGTCACTTTGCTAAAAACAGCTCTGTTTTCTGTGATGTGTCCACGTTGTGTTTTGGGGCATATCCTGTCGCGGGCGCTAGGCCTACCCAAACAAGTGAGGTATCATTTTTATCGGGAGACTTGGGGGAACATAGAATAGCAAAACAAGTGTTATTGCCCCTTGTCTTTCTCTACATTTATTCCTTCCAAATATAGGGGTGTGTGTAAAAAAGACATCTATTTGAGAAATTCCATGTAATTCACGTGCTACTATGGTCACCCCGGAATTCAGAGATGTGCAAATAACCACTGCTCCTCAACACCTTATCTTGTGCCCTTTTTGGAAATGCAAAGGTTTTCTTGATAGCTATTTTTTACTCCTTATATTTCAGCAAATGAATTACTGTATACCCGGTATAGAATGAAAACGCACTGCAGGGTGCAGCTCATTTATTGGCTCTGGGTTCCTCGGGTTCTTGATGAACCTACAAACCCTATATATCCCCACAACCAGAGGAGTCCAGCAGACGTAACGGTATATTGCTTTCGATAATCTGACATTGCAGGGAAAAGTTACAGAGTAAAAAGTAGAGAAAAATTGATGTTTTTTTCACCTCAATTTCAATATTTTTCTTTTTCAGCTGTTATTTTCTGTAGGAAACCCTTGTAGGATCTACACAAATGACCCCTTTCTGAATTCAGAATTTTGTCTACTTTTCAGAAATGTTTAGGTTTCTGGGATCCAGCATTGGTTTCATGACCATTCCGGTCACTGACTGGAAGGAGGCTGAAAGCACAAAAAATTGCACAAATGGGGTATGCCCCAGTAATATGCCAAAATTGTGTTGAAAAATTGTGTTTTCGGATTCAAGTCTGCCTGTTCCTGAAAGCTGGGAAGCTGCTGAGTTTAGCACCGCAAACCCTTTGTTGATGCCATTTTCAGGGGAAAAACCACAAGCCTTCTTCTGCAGCCCCTTTTTCCAATTTTTTTGAAAAAAACGAAATTTTCACTGTATTTTGGCCAATTTCTTGGCCTCCTTCAGGGGAACCCACAAAGTCTGGGTACCTTTAGAATCGCTAGGATGTTGGAAAAAAAGGACGCAAATTTGGCTTGGTTAGCTTATGTGGACAAAAAGTTATGAGGGCCTAAGCGCGAACTGCCCCAAATAGGCAAAAAAAGGCCTGGCACAGGAGGGGGAAAAGGCCTGGCAGCGAAGTGGTTAAGTTGCCATCCAAATCTGGATAGGCCACCGCCAAAATAGGGCCATTAGGGGGGGTCACGGTCCGAAGGGCACCCCTCCCTCGCTGAGAGGCCTTCCACAGCTGGGCCTCTCTAGTCTTCCTGGCCCAGTGCCTCAGGTCCTCCCACCACTTCCTGCAGTGGGTGCTCTGCCGGTTGTAGACCCCAGGGTACACACTTCCTTGGTGATGGCTTGCCACAGTCCACTCTTCTGAATGGCGCTGACCTGCATGGGACACACAGAGTAAAGAAATAGACGTCAGTGTGGGTGTCCCATACACAAATGCCATGTCCGTTCAAACTGACATGGCCTATGGAGACATACATATGGACAGCTTTCATGCCAAAAACTGCCAGACCCACTACGGGTGAGCAATCACACAGCGAACAAAAACGCATACAGGCATCTGCCACATTCACACACATCTAAGGAGGACAGATGGCATCTCACCTGTTCCTCTGGTCGCCCATACAACTTGGCATACAGGGGTAGGACCCCGTCCACCAGCTTCTCAAGGGCTCATTCTCCTGTCACACATGCCATCTCAGGGACCAGAGTCAGGACACAGCAGCACACGCAGTGGAGTTCTTCCCTTCTTGTAATGCAGGAGTCGAGTGTAAAGGGTCTGTCAAAATGGCGATAGATACCGCGGCTGTGTGCACCGTCACCGCTGCCAGCGATCATGATTGACCCAGGTCCCCCATTGACAACCATATAGTCCAATGATCAGGTGCACGGCGGTGAACACCACCTACTGCCATGACAACTAACGCCAGCGGAATGAAGTCACTTCCACACTACAATGCCTGGATGGCAGGAGGCTGCCATTTTGCTTTCACCATGTCTCCATAGCATGGCCAGGGGCCTCATCGATGGCCCTATTCTCTCTCCCCTTTGTTGAGTACTGACATGTGTAGTGGTCCCCACATGTAATCATGGTTGGAAGTGTGTCTACACTGTGATGCCATTATGACTGAGACACCTCACCACACATTAAACTGACGGACTATCTCATTCTTTGTGTGTGTGTGCGTTACATATGTGTTGCATTGTCAAAATGTATTGTGACACCATGTGATGCAAGTGTATGTCCATACTCAAAATGTGTTCCTTGATCACCCATAGGTATAGACCCATGTGACGAGGGAGAGCCCCATCTGTTTACAGACCCCTAGCAGATCTGGCCACCATGGAGGAACGTCACATCATCAAAACTTACCGACTTAATCGAGCTACAATCCTTGACCTCTGTGCAGTAATGGATCCTGTTCTGAGGCCGGGCAATAGGAATCACCATGCTATACCTAAAACTGTGCAGGTGCTATCTGTGTTACATTTTTTGGCCACAGGCTTATTTCAAGTAACAGTGGGCATGGTTGCAGGGATATCTCAGCCAATGTTCAGTCACATCCTGTCCAATTTCCTGGATACCTTCGTTCAACACTTGCAAAATTATGTCCAGTTTCCCCAAAGGGCTGATCTCACCACCATCAAATCATGGTTCTATGTCTTTGCTAATATCCCCCATGTGATAGGTGCCATTGATGGAACCCACATTACACTGATACCCCCAAGAGTGAATGAACAGGTGTATTGGAATCATATAAACTATGTCCAATTGGTGTGTACTGCTGATCGGTATATTTCACATGTCAATGCAAGGGTCCCAGGACCAGTCAATGATTCATTTGTCCTGAGAAACAGCAGTGTGCCACACATGATGGGACAACTACAGGCAGACAGAGCCTGGCTCATAGGTGAGTGTATATGACACTGGATCAATCACATATCTGACAGCCATGCTGTTTCACGTAACATGTGGGTGTTTCAACCCTCTTTCGCCCACTTTTGCAGGGGATTCTGGCTACCACAACATGCAATGGCTCCTGACGCCTGTGAGGAATCCCAACACAGATGCAGAGAGGAACTATAATGAGGCCCATGGTCATACTGGGAGGGTGATTGAGCACACTATAGGACTCCTGAAAGCAAGATTGTGTTGCCTCCATCTCTCTGGAGGATCCCTGTGCTTTGTCCCTGACAAGGTGTGAAAGATAGTGGTGGCCTGCTTTATGCTGCACAACTTGTCTGTGAGAACAGCTATCCCACTTTTGGAAGAGGAGGATGCTGTCCAACAAGCCCTGCCACCTCAGAGGAGGGATGAGAGTGATGGTGAAGAAGAAGGGGGAAGATATCAACTCTAGGACCAAGCTAATCCACCTTTACTTCCAGTGACTCTCCGGTACTGTTCTATAATGCTGATGGCTTCACTGCATTGTTTCAGGCTGACTCATGTAGTAAGTACTGTGGTGTCCTTTACTAGCGAAAATGCAAAATCATGACTGAAGCGGCAGATGCCAGTCCTTGCAATGGGATGTACAGTGTGACATACTTCAGACACTACTGTCTGTTGGATCTCCTCATGCAATAAATGTGCCATTGTGATGGTAACTGGCTAATGCATTCACATTCACATTCACAATTGATCTCTCATATTGATTAAGGACAGATATTTTGAGTGCACAGGTGTATTCATTTAAAATCATAACATCCATGTGTGTTGGGACAGTGAAAGGGAGTGGGCACATGGTGAACAACATACTCAGGCACATATGCTCAGCTGTTGGTTTCACAGGGATATCGTCCATGTGGCCATTGGAAGATGGTCAGATGGCAGTGGCATGTCAACTAGGTACCTCAGTGGAACACAAGGGAGACAGTTCAGAGCAGAGTCACTTCCTGGTGCTGGGTTTGGTCTTGGCTGATGTTTCAGTGGAATGTCTGGGTCTGAGGGCACGTTTGCGAAGGTGCAGCTGGCAGGGCAGTGTCCTGGCTAGTGTAAGGGGCCTGCAGGTGGATGGAGGACTCAGGCTGGATGTTTGTCTGGCGCTGGTGCACACCTGCAATGGAGGCCATGGTGGCATTGATCTGTTTCCAGTGCTCCATGGCCTCCTGGTGGTGTGCTACCTGCAGCCTCTGATTCTGCTCCAAGGTGGCCAGGATCTGGCCCATCCTGTCCTGAGAATGGTGGTATACTCCCAGGACCTCAGAAATCATCTCCTGGGTTGCAGCATCCCTCTTTGGGCCACCCCCTGGGCCACTGATACCATCCCACTGGCCCAGCCCCCTGTGCCTGTGTCCCCTGCACAGGTCTGGCAGTCCCACTTGCACTGGGCTCTTTATCATCCTGTCTGGTGGTGGGTGGAGACTCGGGCCTCTGTACGTATGGGCAGCCAGTCCATGGCCTGGTGACACTGGTGTGAGGTTGTTTGGCCAGAGCTGATGATGGTGGCTGAGTGGTAGGGGTGTCAGTGGTATCCTGGGTGCAGCTTCTGTAGGGTGACTGTCCAGTGGTGTGGGATGGGCCAGGGATTTTCTCTGTGTCCAGACATCCCTCTGCACTCTCCTGAGTAGGGCCTCCATCTTCAGGTGGAGGACTGGCACTCCTTGACGTCTCCATCTGGGTGGCATGGGTGGTTGTGCCTGTGCGTGGAAGAATAGAGATGTGAGTGTCCTGCACTTTCTTGTAAATTCCAGCACTGGTCAGCAGTATTTGGTGGTTGGATTACCATGTAGTGGCATGCAAGATCCCTTCGTGTACATTTAGATGCATTTATTGAGGGGGGTGGTGGTGCATTGTGGGTGTTGTAGTGCTACTGGGATTTCATGCATGGGTTGGTGACTGTGCACAGGGGGCTGGATGGTGATTTGTATGGGGGATTGTGGGCATGCAGGTGACTTTGATGTCAGTGTGTGGGTGTTGTGGACTGGGTAGGGGATGGGGTCTTAGTGGCAGTGAGAGGGATGGGGTGATACATTCATTATAGGTATTGTAGTTGACTTACCCAAGTCCAGTCCTCCAGTGAGTCCAGTAAGACCCTCCGGATGCAGGATAGCCTGGACCGTCTCTTCCCAGTCGGTGTATTCGGTGGGAGGAGGAGTCCACCACCAGTCTTCTGTATGGCGATGTTTTGCCTGGATGCCTTGGACCGAACCTTCCCACGCAAGTTGTTCCATCTCTGATGTCCTCCCTTGTGCTTGGATGGTTTCCCACTGTGTTGACCTTGTTGACTATCGTCTGCCATAGCTCCATCTTCCTGGCCATGGGTGTCTGCTGCACCTGTGCCCTGAATAGGTGTGGCTCGATCATGCATATTTCGTCCACCAAGATCCTTAGCTCCCTGTCTGTGAAGCAGGGGTGCTTAGGGGGTGCCATTGTGTGTGATGTGGGCGGTGTGTTATAGGTGTATTGGTGAGGGTGCTGTTGTGTGTTTGGGTGTGTGGCTTATGACGGTAGTTGTGCTATGTATGTGTTTTGGCGGTATATTTTTGGGTGTGACTTGTGTGAGTTCCGTGTCTGCGTATTGTGTTGTCAATATCTGTTGTGCTATTTGCGTTGCAAAGGATTGTGGGGTGTGTATGTGTGTTTTAAAGTGTTGTGGATGTGTGTCAGGTGTGTGCTTTTCAAACTTGCCAATGTGTGCATTTGTTCTTGGCGGGTCCCATTGCTGGCTGTGGCGGTCCGTACCGCCCAATGGTCTTTCAACATTCTCTATCCGCCGAGCTGATTTGTGCACCATTATTTGGTGGGTGGGGGATTTGTCTGCATGGCGGTGGCAGGGTGGGGTGTGTTGTCTTTCCCCTGTCGTTGGCCCTGGCGGTGGGTGGAGGTTGCAAGATTTTTGGAGGTTTGTCTTTTTGGCATCATTATACAGCGGTATACAGTTTACCATCACTGGCGGTCTTTTGTTCACGGTCAGCATGGCGGTCGGCGGTGATTGCCACCAAGTTCATAATGAGGGCCTTAGAATGATTCCTCACCACATGACGCCTGTCGGCCGAATCCGCATTCTCTGGCTAACTAGCAGCACCTCATCTCTGGCCGAGATGATTGTGGCAACTGGGCGCATGACAAGGAAGACTCCTCAGGGGAATCGTGGTTGATCAGATCCCATCCCTTTCTCTCAGTTACCAAAGTTTCATATTGACAAAGACAACAGAGGCAGAGTATAGTTTAATAAGGATTTATTGAAGTCACTACATGTTGGATAAAAAGGCATGTATTGGAATAACTAGGATGATAAACCACAATAAAAGCAAGCAGGTGACTAACAAAGTAATTTACAAGAACAGTCTTACCATACTGTCACTAGGAGTGATATATATTTATTTCTCCTACCTACACTGTGTTTGGGAACAGCGTAATAAGCCCCATCTGCCCTTTGGGTTTCTCCCCTGGGGGTACATCTTCCCTCATACCTGGAGGAAGAAGCCTGTAGTCTAGAGAGACACTGTCCCCATGTGGATCAGGGTTCCGTCTGTCTAAACAAGTAGCTGCAACGGAGCAATCAGCATACAGTTGTGATCATCTGGCTGGATCCTCCCCCTAATGTGTCTGGGACAAAAGGATGTTTTTATAATAAAACATTAATGGTCCCCACGTATGAGTGTGTGTTTTTCTGTGAATGTTGGAGACACAGCATACCAATTTGTCGGCAACCCTATCTGACTGTAGCCTTAGAAGAAAGCATGAAGTGAAATAAATGTTCTACTAAGAATGTGATGCTTTCCTAGGTGGAAGTACAATAATAAAATTAAATTAAAATAACACCGCTAATGTGGCTATTGCTAGGAAAATAAAGCAATGCTAAATAACATGTAACTTGCTTAAAGTGCACAGCAGCAGCCCTAGGTATCTAAAACAGTGTGTCTAAAAGATGGCTAAAATAGCTATACAACAATAGATCCATAGGGGATAACATACAGGTCCAAAATACTCAGGAAAATGTTGAGGGTCCAAGTGTCGCTGCCTTCTGCATCTCTCCACTTAGTAATATACTGGGCAGGGAGCCCCCATCAAAGACAGACATTTTGAGAGGGCACAGAATCGGCCCATGGAAACAAAAGAATGCCATGTGCCCAAGAGATATTGTGGCAAAATTGTCCTTGTCAGACCTAAAGGATAAAACCCTTCATAAACCATGGTGACAATAATCTGTTGAAGAGCAGCAGCGAACTATGCACTATATTAGGACATATCACAAGCCACTTTGGCAAGAAGAAGGGTTTTGATAGGAATAACGGGCGAGTTGCACAATTGAGAGATTCATTATAGATGGGTGTACCAGTTTGCGCTGGTGTTTACCTTGAATTGGAAAATGAGATTAATAATAGTTGTGTAGAAAAGGCACTATTTGGCCATCCCTGGGAAGGGTGAGGACAGTAGCAGCCTGGTGGCCTCCCCTCAATGACAGAGAATAAAGAGAGGAGAGCCCAATGGGGAGGTAAAGGGGGAGAATCCCCATGAAATGACTGTAAGAGACTATGGGGGTGATTCTGAGCTTGAAGACCGCGGCGGTCATTCTGGGTTTCCCACTGGGCTGGCGGGCGACCGCCGAAAGTCCGCCCGCCAGCCCAGCGGGAAACACCCTTCCCACGAGGACGCCGGCTCAGAATTCAGCCGGCGGAGTGGGAAGGTGCGACGGGTGCAGTTGCACCCGTCGCGAATTTCAGTGTCTGCTAGGCAGACACTGAAATTCTTTTTGGGGCCCTCTTACGGGGGCCCCTGCAGTGACCATGCCATTGGCATGGGCACTGCAGGGGCCCCCAGGGGCCCCACGGCACCCCTTACCGCCATCCTGTTCCCGGCGGGAGAACCGCCAGGAACAGGATGGCGGTAGGGGGTTTCAGAATCCCCATGGCGGCGGAGCGCGCTCCGCCGCCATGGAGGATTCTCAAGGGCAGCGGAAAGTCGGCGGGACACCGCGACTTTCCGTTTCTGGCCGCGGCTGAACCGCCGCGGTCAGAATGCCCAGCGGTGCACCGCCAGCCTGTTGGCGGTGCTACCGCGGTCGTTCGCCCTGGCGGTTTTTACCGCCAGGGTTAGAATGACCCCCTATGGCCTGATTTAGATGGTGGCTGTAACAGGCCAACTGACAATATTTTGACTGAGACCCTGTCTTCTGGCTTGGTGGTCCACTCACCCAATTTAGATGTTGACGGTCCCATAGACTTTAACAAGCCCAAGTCCTGCCGACTCTGCCAAGGATTCCCATGCATTGTGATGGTGCCAAACAAAATGTGGCAGTCTGACCTCCACTTCTGAGTTGGTGGATTGGGGGGAAAAATTTGAGTTTTTTCTGTATTCCACTTCTGTTTTCGACTGGACACGGCTGGCCAACACCCTCCATTGCTGCTGTCATTGGGCCACAGAGAAAATACAACCCCCTGTTGCTGGACACGAAGAAAGGGAACCCGCATTGGCTGTGCATGTTGGCTGGTCACTGCACATGAGCTTGGGACCACTGCAGACAAATACATGTCACAGTAATTTTTAAGAATTACTGAGACATGCATATGTCGGGGACACGAGCAGGTCAGACATGGATGGGAACACACAGATACACAACACATATCACACACATGCACAACTGTTTTTTCAGTGTCAGAATTATTTTCTAAATAATGCTGGCACCACAATGACAGTACAATTATACTTGTTAACTGTGTCCATGTGTGCACATTGCAAGGGGACCTGTACCTATCATGTTGGGCTGCGAGTTGTGTGTGTGACTCAGTATGTGTATGTGTATGTGCAATGTGATTGGCTGGGTGGAGGTGAAGTGGTTGATGTGGCTACGTCAGTATGTGTGCCAATTCCTTATGGCACTGATGTTGTGTATGTTGTGTGTTGTGTTGCCGTGTGCAACATTCAGGTGAGTGTTGTTCTGTGGCTATCGTTGTTGTGATGTGTGTAGTTGTGATGTTGTGTGTTTGTGCAGACGAGTGTGTAGTTGTGTTGGTTGTTGTGGTTGTGTCATGTGTAGGTGTTGTATCAATAGTGTGTGAATGTTTCGTTATGGATGTATGTCAATGTGTGTTTGCGGTCTGTACATGTTTTGATGGCATGGCAATGGATAATGGTGTATATGTGGTGTGTCATGTGTGATGTGTGATGCAGGGGGACACATATGGCAAAGTTACAGTGTGTGTGTGACTTACCTGTATTCCATACCCACTGCCATGTCCAGTGCACTCCCTCCATCAGCAAACCGCCACCAGTACACTGCCTGAAGGACTGTAACATCTAAATACAGTGGGTGGAACACCATCGACTTGATGGTCTTCTCAGGTCCACCGCTGCAGTGGTTTGGCGGTAACACCACTAAGATCTAAATCAGGCCCTAGGTGGAGGAACCTACCAAAAACTGAGAGGGGATGGGACTTCTAACAAACACAGATGGTTGGAACCTTGATGGTAGAGTTGATCTCACACCCCAGATCATTGTTACAGATTCAGAATTTAGTTTGCTCTTGTGTACCTTTGAGTATATCTTGTTTTGTAGGGGTGAGGTTGGGTGGGTGAGAGGAGGGACCTTTACACCATGTGAGGGACCATGTTATAACTATGAACCAGAAGGGGAAATGATGACACTTATCATCTGGAGGATGGGTCGAGGAGAACCTGCTAATTATCGTCTGAGTATTATCATGTTACATTAGAGGCCTGAACACCCCGGGTAAGCACTACAAGGTTTGGAGTGCAATATGTAGTGAGGCCCCCAATACTGCATTCCTTCAAGCGATGCACTAATGGCAAAAGACACAAAGCTGATGAGCCATAGACAATTCTGAAAACAATTCTTTGCTACATCAAGAGAGAAAAAAACAATAAAGGTAATGCTCACACTGAGTAAACACTTCCTGCTGGAGATAGAAGACCTACTGGTTCATAAGATAGAAGGCAGACACATCATAGTAGAGGGTAGATCGTTTGGTAGAACAATTACTCTAGTGGTGCCCATTGCCCCTAATATAGGTGAGGAAGAACTCTTATCAAAGATCAGGTAAATGCTCCCAGAGAAAGCAAGAGGGGGAATACTTCGGGAAGGAAACCTTAATACAGTGTGCAGAACAGAAATAGGCAAACAACCACAGGATAGATACACAAGTGATGGGAAGGCGTACTGTACAAATAAACTGCAGCCAAGCATGGGTCTCCTGGATCTCTGTTGAGAATACTGCTCGGGGAATAAGATTATTCATACTGTTCCCATTGTCACAGAACATTTTCACATGTTGAACTCATTTTGGGGACACACATCTTCTATACCAATATCCTCAAATAGACATAGGACTGATTTTGATCTCAGATTACACACTCTTAATTTGTGATTTCTACTCAGGAGTGCCATACAAAGGGCAGGCAATTAGAGATTTGACCACATGTTTTTAAAGGACAGGCTTTATACCCTAGAAATAAAAGGAAAGGAGTATTGTGAGCTTAACCGTACAAAGGATGAAAATTAGTCACATACCTGTAACTGTAGTTCTCTAGTATTGGTATCATAGATTCAAATGCTAGAATCATTCGATGTCGTTGACGTGGCAGTCCCACTGTACAATAGCAAAGTAATGTAGATCATGAGGCCATAATGGCAATGAAACATTGGTTTTATAGCCCATTAATGTATTTTTTTTAAAGAACCAAATTACAAACCTTAGCCAATCAGATGATTTCACCGCATAGAACACTCTGAAGAGTGTCTGACTCCCTCAGATTTTCAAGCACAGGTGTAACACTACAATTTGAAGATTACAACAGGGACCCTCTGAGGGGAGGAGGGTTGGGGGCATGTGAATTTATAAAGTTACCAATACTGGAGAACTACTATCATGGGTAAGTAACTAATTTTCTTCTCCAGTATTAGATCCTTCATAGATTCTCATGCTTGAATCAGAATAGAAAGCAGTAAACAGTAATGAATAATATTAGCATGGAAACATAGCGGACGGTGGGAAGGAAATATTAGAGGCTCATCTTTTTGGAACAAATGTTGTAATGCTGCTTGTCCCAGAGCCACATCAGCCTTTTCGGTTACATCCAGGCAGTAATGTTAGGTAAAGGTGTGCATGCTGGATCATGTTGCTGCATGGCAGAAGTGTTGGATGGGCACACCAGCAAAGAGAGCTGTGGAGGTTGAAACAGCTCTGGTGAAATGGGCTCTGACTTTACTTTGCAATAGTCTTCCCATTTGTGTGTGACAAAACAGGATGGTGGAAGCAAATGTCGATGGTCTGTTTAGAAACTGTGAAATCTTTTTGAGGTCTCCATAGGCCACAAAAATTGATTCAGTTTGTGTATTTGATTGGTTCTGTGTAAATAGAATTTGAGACATCTTTTGAAGTCTAAGGAATCTAGGGCCAGATGTAGGTACAAAAAAATTAGCGACTCGCAATTTGCGAGTATGTGCGACTCGCAAATTGCGTGTCGCTAATAGGAATGCAGGTACAATGTCCGCGTACAATTTGCGACTCGCACCCGGAGTCGCAACACAGATAGGGAGTCCGCTGTTTGCGAGGTCGCTTTTTGCTACCGCGCAAAAAACGAACTCGCAATTTGCGAGTGGGTGTCGCAAATTGCGAGTACCATGTAAATTGATTGCAGGTGCTGCAGAACACTCCAGAAACCACTCCAGAACACTCTGGAAACACTTCCTGGCACATGATGATGACATCACAGCCAGGAAGTTTACAAATACACCTGGGAGGAGGGAGGACCACACCCATTTTTAACTGCTGAACTGCAAACAGGAGGAACAACAGCTACAATGGCTGAAACACCTAGAAAACGAAAACTAAAATTCTCTGAGAAGGAGCTGGAGGTGCTGACAGAAGAATGCTGTCAGCACTATGATGAACTATTCGGAAAGGCAGACCTCAATGTGCCAGAAGCCACCAAAAAACAACTCTGGCAAGAGATCCAAGAAAAAGTGAACTCCCTGGGGGTGAGCCACAGGAGTGTGGAAGAGATAAAAAAACGGTGGTATGACCTCCGCTCCCGGACCAAGGAGAGGGTGGCAGAAAGGCTCCGGGAGATGAGAGGCACAGGAGAGGGACCATCATCCGTACCACCACCAACACCCCTGGAAGAAAGGGTGGAGGAGACCCTGGAGCAGGAGGCAGTGTCAGGATTTGGAGATCTGGACACCTCTGAGCCCACTACATCAACCGGTGAGTACCATGCGATATACCTGTACCGCTATCAATGCCATACCCCCACCCACCATGTACACAGGGGCATGCTCAACCAAGATAGCTCCATTTCAGGGTAGCAAACACCAGAATGATGCATTATGGGAAATGTAGTCAAGTAGGCAGTTCATAGGCAAATGTTTATTAGGAAGTGTGCAACAGATCGTAGACACTGACAGTCTGTTCCCCATGTCCCACAGGTCTCCCACAAGACACCACCACAAGCCACAGCAGCCAGCCCGATGAGGACAGCACAGGAGCTGCCACCACTCCCACCTTCACGACCAACACCATCCCTGTGATGTCCACACCTGCTGAAAATGTATTTCAGGAGGCTGCACCAGCAACAGGCAGGAGTGCCACAGTAGAGCACACAGGGCATCCACCACTGCGCAGGCGACGCTGGTACAGGAGAGCAGGGCTGCAGGCGGCGTCCGGCCGTCCATCTACCACCGACAGCGAGGCACAGCTGCTCCGTGGTCAGCGCCTGCAAAACAATATATTAGGGCGGATTAGTGGTGTGCTGCACCGCTTTGTCAGAAACAACGAGGCCAGCATGCAGCAGCTAAATTCCAGAATAGACGTGATTGCCACAAACACTGGGGACCTAGCCCTGTCCATGAGGGATCTGGTGGCAGGACTACTGGAACAGGGCGAGGGTGGGCGGCGCAGGGACCGTCAACTGCTACAGAGGCTTGACAGGATGGCCACATCAATTGGCAGACTGGCTGTTAACACCACTGGCCTGTCGAGAAGGACAGTTGGCCTCCAAGTAGAAATGGGCCATTTTGCAGGGGATGTGGCGAGAGGCCTGGGCCGGATCACACACGTGATTGACTTAATGGAGGCACGGCATCTGTCCAGGGGCACAGGGGACACACCCCAGGACAGCGAGGAGGGCTCTACAGTGAGCAGTGTCTCTGCCAGTGACACTAGGGTGCTCCGGAGTGGGAGTACCAGGCAGAGCACTGCAGAACCACCAGGGACCAGCCAGGCTGGCAGAGGCCGCCGTAGGACATAGACAAAACCTCCCTGATGTTGGGGCACATGACAGCAATGTGCCCCATGTATGGTTTGCATTTAGATGACCATGAACAGTTAGTATTTGTAAATAGTTGTATTTCTGCACATATTAAATAGTTTTTTTGTTCCACTTGACAAATGGAGTTTTTGGTCAGTAGGTGAGTATGGTTGAAGTTGACACGTACCTTCCAAAGTATTGGTTTGCGATGTGTTCCCGTCTCAGTCTGCCTTGATTAGCTATACTCCGATCCCCATGATGGTGATGTGGTTGCTCTTGCTCTTCATCCTCAGGATCTGGGTCTGCAGGGGTGAGAGGTAGCCCACGTCGGGTGGCAATATTGTGCAGGATGGCGCATGCAACAACAATTTTGAATGCTGTAATAGGGTTATACTGGAGGGCACCTCCACTGCGGTGGAGGCATCTGAATCTTGCTTTCAGTAATCCGAAGGTGCGTTCAATCAGGTTCCTGGTCCTCTTATGTGCACTGTTGTATCGCCTCCCTGAATCATTGCTGGGTGTTAAGAACGGAGTCATTATCCATGACCGTAGAGCATATGCACTGTCACCTGTTGGGCACAAATATTACACTGTTAGAAAGTCCTGGTTGGTGTGCACAGTGACCTGTGTGTATGTCTGCAAGGTGTATGCAGCTCTACCTAGGAGGTATCTGTCTCCAAACTCCCCACGTTCCAGGCGTTGGTGTATCCCACTGTGCCTAAAAATGTGGGAGTCATGGGTACTGCCTGGAAATTTTGCAACAATGTCAGTGATGACATAATGGGCGTCACAAACAACCTGAATATTGAGTGAGTGGGTACACTTTCTGTTGCGGAACAGATGTTCCAGGTTAGCAGGGGGGCATATTTGAATATGTGTCCCATCTACACATCCTATGACATGGGGAAAGTTGGCAATCCGGTAAAAGTCCAGCTTGGTGCTGTTAATTTCTGCCTCATTCCTGGGTAGGTATATGAAGTGAGACATGTGTGTGAGTATGGCATCTAGGAAGGCCCTGAGGAACCTTGACACTGCACTTTGAGATACCCCACCTGCCACAGCAATGACCCCCTGATAGCTCCCTGAGGCCAAGAGGTGCAGTGAGCATAGCACTTGCACATGCGTAGGGATGGCGCAGCCGTGCAGAGTCTGGTGTTCTAGCTGTAGTTTTAGTAATTCAATTAATTCTAGTATGGCTGTGCTGCTAAGGCGGTATTTATCGTATATCTCTTCCTCAGTTTGCTGGAAAAGAGTCTGCCTTGTTCTATAAATCTTCTCCTGTCTGTGGCTCCTCCTTCTCCTCTGCTGGGCTACGTGGACTCTCCTCCTCACTGCTATCAGGTATATCTCCGCCATCTTGAGGAACCCAGATGCCTTCTGGGTCTCCTTTTATACTTTGGTAATGATTACCACCTGCTCTGAGTTAGTGGTAAATGGGACATGCAAACTGTGCTTTTTGCGACTAGTCGCAATTTGCGAGTTGCAATTGCATATGGTTTGCGACTCGCAAATTGCGACTTCCTATTTGCGGGTCGCAAAATGGGGTTGCAAATTTTGCGAGTCGGTAACGGCTCGCATCGCTTTTTGCGAGTCGGAAATGGGATTTTTGCATCCCATTTCCGATTTTGCACAGTCGGAAATAGCGATTCGGGCCATTTGCGACTCGCAAAACATTGCTACATCTGGCCTCTAGAGCCTTTTATGTAATTTTTTCAGGATTTGGGAAGAATGTCCACAGTGTCACAGGAGTGGAAGTCCCATGGGACCTTCTGTATTAACTTAGGATTGGCCCTAAGTATTGCACTCTCCGTCCTGAATTGAAGGAAAGGGTCTTTTATGGTGAATGGTTGTATGTCACTCCCTTGTTTGGATGATGTTAGTGCTACTAGTTGCCCTGCCTTCGATATTAGACATTTGAATTCAGCTTTGTGAATGGGCTCAAGGGGGAAGACAACATTGAAGAGCCACAATGGAAGAGGTCTCTTGTTATTATTCTGCTAGACCATAAAAGAGGTGTGTTACTAGATCTTTTAAATTTAGAAATTGCCACCAGATGAACCCTGATGGATGAATGGGTCAGTCCGGATCATGCCAAATGGAGTAGATAAGGAAAAATTTGCTCTGGTGGTGATGTGAAAGGGTGAACCTTGGATCCTAGCAGCTGCAAAACGGTTTCTAGTTAGGTATGTATGTTCTATTAGTGGTTTCTTCCCATGCTTTCATGGGGTTTCCCTTGCAGTCTGAAGGAACGTCTAGCTGACCAAACTTATTGTGTTCAGGATCCAGGCCAATAAATGTAGCAATGTTGGGTTGGGATGACGACTCTGGCTTTGGCTCATTGTCAACAGTATTGGTATCGGTTTGAGGTGAACCTGAGGTTGTTCCAACAGGAGCAGGACTTCTGTGATGCAAAACTGTTGGGGCCACCTGGGACCAATGAGGAGAACCCGGCAAGGCTCTCTCTTCAGCTTCTTGAGAAGCCTCGGAATCAATGGGAACAAGGTAAAAATGTAAGCATGGATTCCTGGCCATCTCATCAAAAACACATTCCCTCATGATCCCTCTTGCGGACGCTGACTTGCGAAGAATTGGAAATTCTGGTTCTTCTTGGTCGCAAACAGGTCTAAGTTTGGTTTGCCCCAAAGATGAAAGCGGTTGTTCAGAATGTGCTGGTTGAGCTCCCTTTGTGGCAAGTGGTGTTGGTCCTGATTAATGTGTCTGCAAGGATATTGGATACTTCTGGCACATGTTCTGCTGGTGTTGAAGAGCCCAGTTTCAGATTTCCTGAGTTTGATGAGATATCGGTGGCGAATGAGTGCCTCCCTGCTTGTCGATATAGAACATGCTAGTGGTATTGTCAGTGTGTATGAGAACTGATGAGTGTGCTATCCTGGGGAGGAAAGAGTTTAATGCCATGGCGATGTCTTTTAGTTCCAGAAGATGTATGTGCATTTATTCCTATTGGAGATCCCTTTTGCCCTTTTGCCCCTGATGATTAGGTCTTGGAGGTGAGAATCCCATACTTCCAGGGATGCAACCATTAATATGACATATTTTGGAATTTGAGGCAGAAATGATAGACTCTTGGACAGATTTGATGTATTTATTCACCAAAGTATGGCTTGGATCATTCTTGGTTTTATGGGAATGATGTTGTCGACTGATCCTTGAGGTTGCAGCTGCTGCTTGTCCAATTCCTCTAGAAGTGGCTGCATTTGGAGATGGCAATTCGGAATAGAAGGAATGCAAGAGGAAAGCATTCTGAGGAGAGGTATGGCTGTCCAGACCAAAATCGACTTTTTTGTGGACAGCTTTAGAGCCAGTTGTTAAATTTTTCCTTGTCTGTCTTGTGAAGCAAAAGCTTTAGTCTGAACCATGTTCAGGAATGCTCCCACAAATGTCAGCATTATTGTTGGAGGCAGATGTGATTTTTGGTTGTTGGCCGTAAGAACTAGAAGCATATTTAAGAGCCCCTAGCGCCATTCTAATGCCACATTTTTTAATGCTATTGTGATGTTAAAAGGCCAAAAATGCTGCACTGTATTTACAAAGTGGTGCAATGCATGCATTGTGCCACTTTGTAACCATTTGCACTGCATTATGCCTGGGCCAGGCATAATGTCTGCAAAGGGGGTGTTCCCCCATTAGGGGGGTCGAAAAAATGGTGCAAGGAAATATAAAAGATTTCCTTGTGTCTTTTATTGGCACTTTAAACGCCTGCTCAGAGCAGGCATTAAAAGGGGGCATGCCATCAATTACAATGGGCCCCTATGTACTCTGCAGAAGTAGCGCCAATAGCCTTAAAAAATTACGCTGTTGTCCCATATCCTGCACCAAGGTGCGCTGTATTTTAAATATGGTTCACACATGGTGGAGGTAGAGGGCACTAAGCGGCTCCAGAAAAGTGGTGCTGCACTATGTTTTGCAGTCGTCGTGACCCAATATTGCAGGAGAGTTTGTCACTCTAACTGTTGCGGCTATTATTAAATAAAACCTAATGTTGTTGAGCCTATGAACATCTCTGTCTCGAGAAATGGAAATTGGAGTAGATGGATTCTCAGAGCGCCATTGGGCCACTTGGGATACAACTGAGTCCAGTTTGGGTTGACCAATCAAACATGTTAGGGAATCATCAGGGACTTTGCATTTTCTGTCCAGCCTCGAGATGACTGCTGAGACTGTAGCCAGATTTTTCATCGCTTTGAGGCCTTCTTCCCACATGAAATCAATTATTGGAATAGTCTGAACAGATTTTTTGGGTGGGCTCCTGAAAAACATAAAGGAAACAATCTATTTGCTTCAAGAGGAGTGGAATTTAGAATCATGTTGCAGGACATTCCATCAAGTTGTGGAAGTCTTCAACATCCTCTGGTGGAGAATCCATTGGTGCTGGTGGAGATGGGGTGTGAATGAGGTAGTCATCCCACTCATTGGTAACTTCTGTATTGTCTCTGATTTCTCCTTCTTCTCGTTCATCATCATTGGTTGGTGCATCATCAGCCAGGGGTTTGGCCAGCGCAGTCGCTAACGGTGGTTGTGGAGTTGCGGGTGTAGTGAAAGTTGTGATTACCATGAAAGTGGTGTGCGAACTTGAAGAGATGGCACTGGTCTTGGTGTCTGAGGAGTTAGAGCCCTACTCATAGATTCTGGGAATATACAGTAGTAGCCTTGGAGCATATTCTGAAGACTGCTCACTAGTGACATAGACATCTGAGTGGATAGTTCTTGTTGCTCTCGGTGGCTATGTGAATATTCCTCCTGGTAATGCTTAGACTGCTCTCCAGCAGTGTAATAGTGCTCTTTGTAACACTGTTCATCATCTTCTTCCTGGCAATTCACACAAGCTCAAAGGGCTGTGGGCCGGTCCAAAGGGGCCCTCGCCATCAGATTCCTCATCATCCAAGAGATGAGCAGGAGGGTAGGACAGTATTTTGCTTGGCAATGTGTGAGATGGCAGAATTGTCTCTGAGGCAGACATTTCTCTTGTAGGGACCAGTGATAGTCTAAGAAAAGCCATTTTTGATGTCCTGTTAGTTACTGTAGACGGTTCCCTCATCAACAGTTCCCTCGTCAACGGTCTTGTCAACTGTTCTGTCGACGGCTCCTTTGTCGGCAATTCCTTTGTCAACACTCTCATAGGTGGGTCCATTGTTGATGGTGTTGTTGTCGACAGTTGTATTGCCAATGCTTCCTTTGTCGGAGGTAATGGTGTTGAGGGGTCTCCCATTAACAGTAGTGTCATCAATGGTGATTTGTTTTTCGATGATTGCTTCATCAATGAGTCTTTCCTCATCATTGGTGGTACTATCGTTAAACTGGCAGAGAGGGTAGTCAGCTGTGATGCTGTCCTTGATATTACCTTAGTTATGATTGTGGTGGACTACAACGCTGTTGTCAATGAGGCGGTCCTCGGCGGAGCCATCATTGACGAGAAGAAAAATGTGGAAGCTGAAGCCACTGTTGATTTAGTTGTGAAAGGTAAAGACTTTGAGGCTCTTTTCGGATGAAGAAAGGCATAGTAGGTACTCAATGCACCTTTCTTGAGGTAATTTTCTTTTTTTTTTAAGTAGATGGATGCTCTTAATGCCTCTTTTAGTGGATTGCTGAGAATTTTTTCAGGGCCTTAAAAGCAACTCTGAAGACTCATTTTCAGAAGACCTTTCTCTTTTTTGAGTCGAACAATCTTTGAAGACTTCTCACTGTCGTCTTCAGACAAAGGGCACTCCTTAGATTGAAGTTTTGGATCCAAATTAAGAGTCTATCTTCCCTGTCCTTTAATGCATGCAGCTCACCCTCTCTGTGTTTCAATGAGGCCCCGGGGACAACATTCCCTAGGCTGAATAGTAAATAAAGGGGAGGGAAGCATGCAGCCCCAGCCCCCAAGCCCTTGTGCCCTGGGACCCTATACCCTGGGGCTGACTTTGAAAAAGGGGAGGGTGCGTGGCCCCTCTCTCAGAGCCACTCTTGGGGCCCAGAACCCAATCCCCTAAAGTGTAATTTCTTTAAAAAGGATAGGGTACATGGCACCCCCTTAATGTGCTGGTAAGGGCCAGGTGAGACCCTATTCCCTGCGACCCAGTACTCAACAGTGTACTGGAGGGTCCACCCCTGGAACACAGCCGTTCCCTGCCCAGGAGAGTGTGGACATACTTTGCCCTCACTCTCCAGGGCCGGGAATGCAACTTTGCTCAAGCCCGGTAAGAACAGTTGCAAAATGCTGCTACCACCTGGACAGGAGCAAAGTGAAAGTGCTGGCTCCTTCCAGTATTCTGTATGGTGCTGGCTGGTTAGCAGGCATGGCCTTCAAAAGCCTTAGGGCTTCCCTCATGGCCCCTAATGACCCTTGCATTGTGGGTACCTTGATTGGGCACTGGGGCACACACCTACATTTAAGAAAGTGGCTGGCTCCTGCAGGGGATGCCTGCAGCAGTTGCAGGGACCCAAGGGCTTCCCCCCGGGCCTCCAATTAAAAATGAAAAAGTGAGTGCCCTGGGTTGGCATTAGGGCACCAAGTTAATAAAAATTATGGCAGCTCCAGCCAGCACACGTGATGTGTGCCGGCTGGGGCATCAGCTAGTGCCCTAACACAGCTTCCAACTAAAATTAAGCATGGGCACAGTGACCCCCACAAAAATATTATTAAAAAAGTTAATAACAAATATATATTCAAATAAGCAGCAGAAGCCACTAGTTTCTTATTCACTGCCCCCTAAGGCCCTGTGAGCGGGCTTTTCATTTTATTCTATTTTTTGGCTTTGTGATGTCCCTAGAAGAGCCAGGGAGAACACCAAGTACTTTTTTATAATGCTGTGGCAGGCTGCATAGAGTGAAGCAGCCCCCCAGCAACATAAAAAAAAAAAGTAACAGCTTGATTTAGATATTGACGGATGGGTTACTCTGCCAAAATGGTGACGGATATCCCATCTGCCGAAATCTAAATCCCATGATACTTTTAGGGGACTTAGTATCCGGCAGATGGGATATCTGTCACCAACGTAACTGAGTAACCCATCCGCCAATATCTAAATCAGTCCCTGAGTCTCCTGCATCATTAAATCCATGAACCCAGTAGAACTTACCATATTTTTTAAAGTACTCCTAGATGGAGAGCAAAGTCCTCTCAGGATTGTTTTTATGATTGCAATTTGTAGGCTGAAAATGTTGAAAGAAAGTCTCAGAGACATGTTGGTTTTAGTTCTGATTTTTTTTTTGCATTTTGATCAAGTTCCAGTGTCTTCCGGAAATAGTGTTCCCGGTGCATGGTGGTTATAAGGCCTCTAGTGTGTTGGTGCACTAAGCTGGTGATACTGTGCCTCCACTGATCTTCTGAAATTATCCAATGACCAGGAAATACAGTGCAGCCACTACTTTGACATTCTCAGGTGTGGTGTGAGGGCAGGTGGTCGGTGAATTAAGCTGCTGCTCTCAGTCATTAACCATGTCAAAAGTCCCAACAGGTTTGAAGTGGTATCATTAATGGGCATGAAAATGTTTTGATCTTTTGCCTGTATATCCTCTCTGTCCTCCACAAATAATTTTTACTCAAATGAGGGGCAAAACAACAAAGGTATTCATCAACATGTTGAAATAATGTAATTATTTGTATTTGCTTTTTTATGTAGGCCACCTTGATATGATTGATTGATGTAGTGAGTTTGACTTGCCAGTGGTTTGGGTCCTCACTCCAAGAAATGAATGTGTAGGAAGTCTGATGCACTTTGGCTTTTCTATTACTTATATATAAAGTCAATTATCTTTATTGCTTTAAAATTCAATTAACAAGATCGTAAAAATATTTTTTTTAAAGATATACCTTCAAAAAATATCTTCAATGTCCTATGTTTAGGGTTGAACCTGCAAGAGCATGCGATAGGTCATGCGTCTCGATTGCAAGACACTGTTGTATATAAAAAAGGTCTTAGAGCCTGCCAATTGCTTACCATTTGTTGTCTTCATGTCACTCTTCTTTCCAGGCTCCCTCATTTGTCAGTACATGAGAAACGTCATTCCTATTCCTTTCTGTGGAGAAGGGGCCATGCACTGATTGATTAAAGTTAATCAGTGCCCATCTGCTGCTCCCAAAATAATTGAGGTACTATTTCTTCCCCCTCCTGCTTCTCCATCTTCGTAGCTGATGATTTCTTCTAGTTTGCCCCGTCGTTTCTTCATCCTTGTTGTTGCTTGAATCCGCCCCGTCCACTACTCCTGATGTGATTGAGGTACTATTTCTTCCCCCTCCCACTCCTCTTTCCTTGTGGTTGCTGATTTCTTCTAGTTTGCCCCTTCATCTCTTTCTCCTTGTTATTGCTTAAACCCGCCCATTTCCCACTGTTGTATGACATTCTGTCCCTTCGTGTTAGGGTTTCTTCCTTGGACACTCTTATTCCTCTGGAAAACTCTGCCCCCCTTCCCTCTGTTGCTGCACTCAAACACCCTCACCCCCCAAAAAAAGTGTTGTCTAAGTCATAGTTTTTTTTCTTCTCATTTTTCTACTTTTTTTAACATGGGGTTATTAAATAATGTTCCCAGTCACAGGATGGTGAGCTGATGCTAAGGCTCGAACCTGGTCCTTCAGGTTCGAAGTTGCATTGTTTGCTGTTACGTGACTTATGGTGTGGGGTGTAACCATCAGAAGTGTACATCAATGCACTCTGGGTGCAAGAACAGAAGCTAAAGGCATTATAGCAGGAGAGCTCCCAGGACACAAGCAGGTCACTCACCTCCCGTCTGTGTGCTTTTTATTGGATCACTATGTACAGACCCACAAGAGCGCACTTACATGACAATCCATCAACACACTTTCAGTCACTGTGGCCAAGGTGTACCTGACCTCTGCCCAAGGATCAACAGAACCAGTGACCAGCACTCTTTCCATATTCACAATTTGATATCCTTGAAAGTGGTGTATGAGTTTGACTATTTTGAATACGAAAGAGTGAGCTTGTATTGTCTGTTGAGCCCCAGTTCAAATATATATCAACAAGGAAGCAGCCACTCGTCCGAGGTGAATACATTGGGTGCTTCAAATTGGGTAGTAACACCTGAAAAGTGCTCAGACTACAGACTATTTACAGCATGCAGAAACAGAAAAAAGTGCAACATGAAGTGATATATAACACAAGTTATTGTAAGGAGATTGCAGACCTTCATAGAAGCTAAAGAAGCTGTTTTATGTACTGTACATCATCTAAGTTGTATATGCATTGGTGTGCAAATGGCCTTTGGTTATGCACTTCCAATTTTGATTTTGCCATTTTCTTGATCGTTTCCAAGCATTGTCCTTCCCACACAGCATTGTCTGAACTCCGCTGTCACTTGCTCTTTAAGAGACGAAAAATACAGTCCTTTGCTTTTGTGCTACTTTAATGTGCGTGATGCGACTAACAACCCTGCAGCCACCTCTCACTGTCTGAGTTTCCCATCCAGGATGCTACAGTACCATTCTTGGGTAGTATATCACAACCTGTTCTTTCAGAAATTAAACCTGCTACATCCTTCCCCTTTTAGTCTCCGGCCCATCATGTCACATGGCCGTACCACAACACCTCCTGCCTCTCAGGCGCATATTTTCAGGTGCTGCACAAACATGTCTGTAGTGCCACTAGCCCATTTTGCACATTTCATTAACAGCCCCTGCACTGCCCCATGCTTCTCACGAAGCAAGTAGTGTCTGTACAGAAATGCTGTGCAAGTTACACTGTGCACAGTGCACTTTCTTTGAGGTAATACAAAACCAGAGGCGATTCCTTCGCAATGACAAAGGAGCGTGGCCTCCTGACTAGGAGCCAGGAGCTGTAAAAGAAAACGTTATTTCATTATCATTTTATTTTACACCTGCTGGCTCAGCCAGCAGCAAGTGCATGGCAGGCCTGGGCCACAGGAGGGGGAAGAGGGGAGGGAGAGTGGCGTCTGTGCACTATGTGCGCAAGTGTGCTTGGCAGGCCTTCTCAGGACAGTCCAACACACATGCTCACTTAGGTGTCTCCAACCCAGCTGTGCTAAACAGCTGGGCTGGATAAACTGCACAAACCCCAGGGCACTGTCTGACTGGCAGAACAAGCCGCTCAGACCAATCCTGGTACTGCTCTCATGCTATGTTTAGAATGAGAGCAACACCAGGATCGCTGGAAGCTTTAGCTGGTGTCCCAGTGAATGCTGGGACACCAGTAGAAGAGCAGAGGAGAGAGGAGGCAGGTGGCGGCGACGGGATACGTACGTTGTTTTTAAAAATATTTTCTTTATTACCCCGTCCCTTCCCCCAACCCTCTCCTAGAGATTTGCGCCGGCTGCCGCTGCAAACATCCAAACAACATCAAACCAAACGGAACGTGTGGAGGGACTGGATGCTGAACAGTTTATGGCAGTCCTTTCTCAGCACACGGAGCTGACATTGTCCCATGTCAGGCTCAAGTAGTACATTCTGTAGAACTATTCAGTGTGATCAGGTGGTGTCTGTTATATATTGACATATAGTTTGTTTTACTTATTGTTTAAACTTTGGGATATCCTTTTCCCTTTTACATTGTTTCTTGCAATTTTATCTTTATCAAAATGCCCAAAAGCTTCCAGTGTTTCACTTCACTTCTCTTAACACCGTTTCTTGAAGATTAATATTCATACATGTTTGCACTGAGACACATGCGGATAATGAGACTTTTTCCAACAACTAACACAGTAGACATGGTCTACCACTTATGATGGGTCACAGAGAGACCCTTGCTTTTAATATTGCAACATGCCTAATGGAGCTGTTTAGTGTTACTTATGCGAAACAACATTTGCTCAGTGCAACATCTGCAGTTTGGATAGAGTCTTTGTGCTAGGCATGGCACGAGTCCTAAAAAAAAGAAGTGGGGGACCAACTAAGTGAGGAGGTATGCAAGGGACATCCTGGGGCCTATAAAATAATGTGAACATTGCGTCATAGTGGCTTATGTTTTTTACGTTTATTACCTTTAACCATGCTGTATAGCATTATTGATGCTGCGCAGCATGGCTAAAATAATTGCTAAAAACAAATAGATCCCAAAGGCGAGACCTATTGGTTTTGGCAACGGTTGTTCATTTTGTAGCCTAGTGTGATTGGCCATGTGTGGCACCTGACCAGGTCCAAAGCTTTACAAGAATGGATTGGAGCCTGTTTAGTCAGAAGAATGACTGTAGTAGATATTGGTGTAAGGTTTGTGTATAGCAATTGTCTTACTCTTTTGTGGATGGGATTTGTATTTTCATGTGCTTCACGTAAGCCTTTTTTGCGTTTTCCTTTACTTAACCACATTGATGTTGTAGTAGATTTTGCACATTTTCCAATCACTTCAATTCCCTTCCTTTATTTACATCAAAAAGAATACTTCTGCATGCATAGTTTTCCTCAACACAGAAGAGTTAGGGCAACTGCAGGCAGAGATGTCTACCTAGAGATTTGTGAATAGCATTTGTGAGTACGTAGGCCAATACTATGTTAAATACCCAAAAATACTTTATTTAGTAGGCCCCATAAAAATAAGCAATAGATCAGCAGTCCAGGCACGTCCCTGGCAAAGACACTGAGGCAGCCATAAACAAATGGTCAGTAAAAATGTCATCCCTCACAGTGTAAGGCAGCCAGTGGATGAAGTGGACACACCCATTGCCCCAAGTATTATACTTTAGTTGGCGGAACAAAATGTAATTGACAGTTCACAAAAAAGGGAATAGGAGCACTGATCGAAAAGCCCTGTATGGATATATGTATATATTTTTATTGTGATTTTGTACGGAAAACATGAGCAGGTTAGTGAAACAACTAAAGGTGTCCCTAGGGTAGATCCCACTGGCCTGTCTATGTGTCCCATATGCAAAATACTATCATATTAAACTGCAGGGAAATTCTTCTCAATAGAGCTGCAGCATCATCGAAAATTGACCTTTATGTTAATAGAACATTTATTTAACGGGTTATGCCATTTGCAGCGAGTATGCAGTTTGGACAACTGGTAAGCTGAGTATGTGGCGTTTCTGAAATTAATTGGTAGGTAATTATTTCCATCGGCCAAATGCAGCGTAATTGATAACTGAGAAAGTCGAGTTACCGACTCATTAACAGCAATGTGACAGCTTCTGAGCCAAGCATTCTCAGGCAGTGTTTCACTTACTAATGTGAGCAGGCAATCTCAGCCATACTTTGTATACAGCCATCAAACTGAAGCGGGCTGCACAAACCTAGGTGCATTGTAAGCAGAAAATAAACTTTAAGAACAAGACAATATTTCTGATTCCAATGATTTGCTTCTCACTGTGAATTCATGTTCACGCCCCGGGAAATCCTCTCTGCTGCCTGATTTACAGAGAAAGGGGAGGTAGATGCTAACGCTCTGGAGGGATAAACAGCAGGGAATCACAAATGGATCAATAAACAGCATGGATGCAGTCAAACTCGCCCTCGAAGAAAAAAAACACATCAACGGTCGGGTTTGTGCGACTTCATTCCTGCAAGAAGGCTGAGAGAGACTGGTGTTATTCACTTTCTATCAAGCATGCTAAGAGTGCATCCGAGGGAAAGACGCAGTACATTTTAAATTCATTAATGTCAATAAGCCGGAAAGGTTTCGAATTTTAGCTTTTAATACTGACAAATTATGCATTTCCAAACCACATTCTAAAACCTTGATCTGCCACCTGTTATGACAGTACTTTTTGGTCCATCATAGAATGGCTGACCAATCCAGTCTCTCAGAATGGCACTTCCCTTTCTTGTGAAATCATGTGGCTTATTTTAAAATCAGCACTCGCATTCAATTGCCAGTTATCACTGACAAAGTCAAGATGACTCGCTTTTATATAACAATGAATGCAAACACAGACATTAAGCAATGGTGTTGCACCTGCAAATACTTTTTATCAAATTAAACCCAGTCCCACTTGCGTGGCCAATGCTGGCGAAAAAAGTAGCAATAGGATCGTTTACTGCGTAGCATCCGTACAGGAGATACATCGTTAACCTTCACCACTACCCAGTCCTAAACCTTACATTTGATATTTAATTTAATAATTTTTTTTTTTGGGGGGAACCCCCCAAACCTCATCGTTTTTGATGAACTCCTAAAATCCCTTTACCACTACCCGCTAAAACCCTAGAAGTAACCTTACCTTCCTTTATTACTACCCACCCTTAATCCCTGTTTACCCTTTCCTCCCCTTACCACTACCAAACCCTGAACCCTATTTGTACCCTTACCTCCCATTAACACTGCCCACTCCTATACCCTAAAATGACCCTTACTTTCCTTTACAACTACCCAATACTAAACTGTAAAAATTACCCTTATCTCTCTTTACCACTACTGATTGCCACTGGGTAGCTATAGTTAAGACCACGTTTCTATAAGAAAAAACGAGAAACATTTACTGCCAAAATTATTGAACTGAATTACACCAAATTTGGCTGACAGCTAGATCTGTCCAGAAAGTTTTTTTTTAAATTTTGTGCAAATTCATTCATACAGTAGTTTTGGGGAAATTAAAGTTAGAAAATAATTCCATATATCATGCCACAGAGAACCCGGAGACACAGCAGATCACAAGATTTGGTCTGATTGGCTGCTAGCACATCAACAAAGTAAAAAAAAAAAAAAGTGTTTATAGATTTTTATGGCATGAAGACACTGTATTGCCACAACACCACACAAGTAATGCAGCAATAGTTTATTCAGTAACAATTCTCAATTCTATCCCTACCCCCTCATGCTCCTTTTAAGCTCCTGCAATCTTTATCCTGAGTGCATGTTTCATACATCCAGTAACAAGGAATCACAAATTTTTTTTTGGTGCTAGTTGTCAGGAGTCATCTTTTCATACAGCCCATCCAAAGACTGAGGCCCAACCTGCCCCCGCCGAATACTCTCCTGCCTGCACACTATCTCATCTCGCAATGATCAATCCTCAGAGTTGCTCAGTCTCATGCATTATCCTCCCCCTGAGCACTAGCAGAAGGGTCAATTCTACCCCTCTTGTCTCCCCCCTCCCCATTTCTCTCAGTCCTATCAGTTGTTTCATGCAGTTAAATTAACATTTGCGGCCAAGCAGTCAAGTCATCGGCTAACTTCTCACCTCTCCGTACATGTTTCATTCTCACTTCTTTGGCCACTTCTCATTCTAACATATCTCTAAGCCATTCTTCATATCTAGGTGTCCCCACACTCAGTCATTTGATAGCAATACATTGCTTGGCGAGTAGTAGACCCAACAACATGAATTTACAAATTAGTTTCTTCTTTTTTGGTAATGGGACCAGTCCCAGCGAGAGGGCTTTGGGTGTAAATGGTATCTCCCACCCTGTGGCTCTTTTAAGGTTCTCTACTATGTATTCCCAAAAGTGTGTTAATGATGGTCATCGTTAGGGGGTGGGGGGTGGGCAGTGAGCTCTGCTCCGCTGGCTGAGTTTACAGATTTTTGGCAAAAAAACTCTGCTAGCCTCAGGGCAGAGCGGAGCTCACCGGCATGTGGCCTAGGTCAACTGGGATGCACTTTACACTCTGCCCAAAATGAAGACATTTGCACTGAGACAGGCAAGGAGACCCCTACCTGAGGCTTTGCTTTCTGCCAGTCGGCGTGGAGCTTCTACTGTAGAGACTACTGTTTCAAGATGCTGCTGAGGGGCTGCACTGGCACCAGCTCTGGTTCCAGCCCCTCCCTCTTTTCACTGTCCTCAGCAGCCCGGGAGTAGGGGGAAGAGGGAGGCAGAGAGCGAGGCCGCTGGCAACAGGGACTCTGGACCCAGACAACCATTCAGACCCTCGTTTCACTTTCTTTTCTCTGTGTACAAAGGGGCCAGCACTGGGTAAGGACATTATTTGCATATGAAGGGGTGGTGTGTTTGGAAAAAAGGAAACTCGCAGGCAGAGCTCCATGGAAAAGAACCTGTCTCACCAGACTCCCTGATGTTTCTCAGAGAGTGTGGGGAGCCAGGTTCTTTTCTGTGGAGCTCTGACTGAAATATTCATTTTTTTCTGAGCACTGACCCCCTCTCCAATTAAATAATGTCAAGACCCAGTGCCCCGTACCCCTGTTCCCTTCGTCTATGGGCATGGGGAGTGGACGCACTGGGACTGGACATTATTTGCATATGTGACGGGGCTGGCAGATGTGGCTCTGTGCTGGGAAATAAGGAAACTTGCAGTCAGAGCTCCACTTGAAACAATCCAGTCTCCCCACAATCCCAGAGAAAGGATGTGGGGTTTGGGGGTAAGGTGCTGAGGCCAGCAGGGAGAGCTGGAGACTGGGTAAGTGCCAGCTGGTTTAGTGCTGGGCCCTAAAGAAAGGGCAGTTTGAGGCTGCCTGTAAGCACTGAGGAATCAATTGCATTGCTGGTGCAAGACAGGGGATGGGCTTGGCCCCCTGTAGCGAGTTTGTGAAGGAGGGCCATTGGGAAGTGTACAGATGTAGTTAAGAGCAGCAGGCGCTAGACTGGTCGGCTGTGTCAGAGGTTGGCAACTTTTGCTGTCTAGGGCCCTGACCTGAATGCTCCTGATCTCGGCCCCGGTGACCCCAACCCACGGGGCCCAGCCTAAATAGTGAATATTCTTTTGGGGAGGTGAGGTGCGCGACCACCCACCAAGGCCAATCTTGGCTCTGGGGATCCCATCCACTGGGGCCCAGCCTAAACATTTAATTTTTTATGAGGGAGGGGGGTGAATAGCCTCCCTCCCAGGCTGTTCTTGGCCCTGGGAACCCCATTCCCCAGAGCCTGGCCTAAATATTAAACATTTTAGGGTGGATGGGGGTTGCCTGGCCCTCCTCCAAAGGGCGAATCTAGGCCCTGGGGAACCCAACTCCCGGGGCCTTGCCATGTGATATGGGTGCCCCCGGTCAGCATGTGACCATGTTGGGGACCACAGGGGGAGCCTGAAGGCCCCCACGGTCCAAGCCGGCACCCCAACTCCTGTGGGAGCTGGAATTGCTGTCACAGAGAGGGAGCTTCTAAAGAGCAATCCTTCCTCTGTTTCCCTACCTGCATCTCCACAGGCAGGGAAACAAAGGAAACCTCCACTTGCATGACTTGACAGGTGTTAGACAGCTCTTACTTCATCCAAGCGGAGTGTTTGCTGTGACTTAGTGGGAGATGTGAGCTCCTGCCAAGTCGCTACAAACAGCTATGTCCCAGGGTGGGCATCCCAGGACATAGCAGGTGCCAGCCTGTCAGGCGGTGGTCTCCAGGGCCGCTATTGGCTCCTTGACGGGGGCTGCATGGCTCCCCTTCAACATCAATAGGCCCAGGGAGGTGGTGGTACCCGGGGGTTTTAAAGGGACCCCCTTTTTCTTATTACATTAGCCTCGGGGAGGTAGCAGTCTCCAGGGCTGTGGGGTGGCTGGGTGGCCCACCAGCATTAGATTTACATTTAAGTCCCAGGGAGGTGGCAGTCCCTAGGGCTGCAGATGGGCCAGGTGGCCCCTGCATTACTTTTGATTAGTTCCTGGGAGCTGTAGGTCCCAGGGGCTACTGCCTCATGCAAAACAATTTAGAACACAAATTTGAAAAACATCTAACTAAGGTCTCTGTCAAAATAAGCAGTTGGTACCTAGAAAGGAAAAGCAAACAGACAAATCACAATTGCATTGTCATAATTACCCTCCAAAGTTTAGGTCAGCACATAGGTTCAGTCTTCCTCTTCAGGACGTCAGTCAAATCGCCTCATTTTTGCCCTGGAGCTGAGTTCTGACTGATGGCGCTTTCCTTTATCGTTGAGGCAGGGGCAGGAGCCAAGCCCCTCTGCCTATTGGCTGACGGAGTTGGGGGCGGGAGCAGCCCCTTTAAAAGACTTTTGCGCGCCCGCTGCCACGGGTCGCGCTTTCCTTTATCGTTGAGGCAGGGGCAGGAGCCAAGCCCCTCGGCCTATTAGCTGACGGAGTTGAGGGCGGGAGCAGCCCCTTTAAAAGACTTTTGCGTGCCCACTGCTGTGGGACGCACCCGGGCAAAGCCCGGGCCAAGGGCAGGCCCGTCCTGCGCCCGTCAGCGACCGGAAGAGGCCGGGCCGGGCTATACTCCTTATCTTTGTCCCTGGGTTCGCCTTTCACTTGTTAGCAGCAGGGGCTGAGGAGTTCATAAGTGAGGTGAGGGGTAGTTAGAAGACCTATAGTAGGTGGGGCCCGTAGGCCAAGCATGCCACCAACCTAGGGCCTACTTGAGGCACCCAGATCTAAGAAGGCAAGATGGGTAGACGGCGAGGGGGGGGCTGAAGAAAAGCACGGGTCTAATAAAACCCTAGATGTTTTTTTACAAAAGGCCGTCGGGGCACTTGAAAAAGAAATAGAGGTGGTGCAGCATCGCCTAGCTGTTCCCTCTTCTCCAGTCACCAGTCCAGCCTATATTGATGATGCCTTACAGACCCCCCTGCAAAATGAATCACAGCCTGTGCCGTCCAACGCTCTCTCCTCTCCCTCTAGAAACCCCAGGAGTACCTGGGTAAAATGTTCAATGAATCTAACGCCCTTCCCGTGCCAACCAGGCCAACTCGGAGCCCCTCTATAGGAGGGTCCTCAATTATTGTAGATCCTAACACTAAAGGAAAAAGGAAACAAAGGGAGCCTGTTATTAAAAATAAACGATCTAGGACTTCGAGTCCCCCTAATCCGGCCCTGCCCTTTAATAAGGACGTGATTCTAACCCCCTCAGAAAACACCAATGGACGACAGGCAAACAAGCATACCAGGGATCTTATAAGAGAAGAGCTTTCCAAGTTGCTTCTTCCCATTGTAGCCCGTCTCCAAACGATAGAGGATAAACTGGAAGGTTTCATTAAGAGCCAACAGCCAGCACCTCTCCCAACTGTAGAAATCCATTCCTATCCCCACCACTCTCACCTCAACCAAGAGCATGCTAATGTCAGCAGACCACCTGCTCAAATGGGCAAGAGTCTTCTTTTCCCTAAAAATCAAGAATGGATCAGTTCTGTTAAAGCAGCTAACATCTAAAAGAACAAGCCTTCCAAGGTCTCAGCCCCACTTTCAGAAGGTATTGTTCTCTCCAACAACACAGCAACCAACATCGGTGAACCCAATTCAACCCGTGACTATTTTCCAATAGGCCCCCAGAAGAGGGCCCAGACTAATGGTTCGACTGGATTGAGAGTATTGCACCTTCCATCGGAGTCATGCCCATACGTTCTCGTAATTACCAATGTACCTGTACTTAAAACCAAAACCCCAGAATCTTTTACTGAACTTAAAAATAAGGTCATACATTGGTTGCATGTTAATGCGGGGCTTGTATTTTCCATGATACCCTTGATACTGATGGTGAGAAGGGTAGGGTGAGTGGGCTCTCTAGAAAAGACTGGTACAGGGGACTGTATTGTTATTAACTTCAATTCTCCTGATCTTGTACAGCTGTTTTTTTCAAATGCTAACAGACCTTATCCCTCAGCAGACAAAGTTTCCCTGTGCAGACTACAAGTGTTTTACCCTCCCTCTCTGCCATCCATGAACAGGCAATTGCAAAGAGTTTCCTCCGATTTCCAGATTCAGTCTATCCCCGACCCTGGCCTTAGACACTCCTCGGCGTCTCTCTCTGAGTTAGATTGACTAAGTGATGGACCTCGGGAAGTGGTTCTGAGTAGCCTTGAAATTGAGCACACCAGCCATCCTGCCCTTAGTGATTTTACCCCTGTAATCCCATCGATTCTGACAACCGCTCCCTGCAACCCTGGGCCTACCTGCCCGGATACCTTACCAGATAGGAATACAACTGGCGTAATATCTAGTGAGGCGAAAAACCACAGGGTGAGAAAGACATAGGTTATTGTATGCTTGTGGGGAATAGCATGGTTTCTAGCTGTACCTCTCCCTGTAGGAAACACTCCCTGAAAGAAGCTGGGTATACTAAAACAAATGACTTTGATATGGTTCTTAGCTGGAACATAGCAGGGCTGGAAAGTAAATTGCAGAGCCCGGGATGGAGCCAATTTATTGATGAGCATCAGATTTGTCTTTTCCAAGAAACATGGGCACTAGGACCCAAATACAGATTAAGCTTTAAAAGCTACTGGGATGCAGCATGCAAGACGTCCTCTGGGAGATCTTCGGGAGTGCTACTCATATGGCTAAGTAGTTTTCTTAGGTGCAAAGCTGAAGCAATAGACATGGGCTGCCCTGACTTAAAGGCCTTACTAGTAACGATTTCTGAGGAGAGATCTTTATTAATAATTAACATCTATAATAGGAGTGTGGGCAGCCACTACGACTCTGATGCTCTGTCCTTATTGGACAGCTTTCTTAAAAATAATTCATCCCGTTTCATCCTGATTGGAGGGAATTTTAATGTCACATTTGAGCCCAATCCCCTGGTCCAAGAGATATATAAAGAAGAGGATGCCTATTGGGGTATCCCCCAACTAGCTTCCAACAAAAGACCGAGACTAAATAAAACAGCGTGCCTAGTGGCTGATATCACATTATCGCACGGTCTCCGAGCTTGCAATGGTCGCTCCCGTTCAGATATTAATTTGCACAACACTTTTAGGCGTGGAGGGCACAGGAGCCAGATTGATTATATACTTCTCGGCATTTGTCTGTGGGGCCATATGTCTGACATGAGGGTACAAGAGCACGATGAGAGTGACCACGATCCGTTGATCTTATTGACTAGAGGCCTCTTCCCTTCGCTTGAAGCACCCCATTCTAAGGCCTATGCTCAACAGCTTTCCCTAACAAATAATAGACGCAATATAAAATGGGAGTCTGTTATTTCATCACCCGAACAACTTACAACGATATATAACATGTTAGCTAATCGAATGGAGTGTATGCTTCGATACAATGAGTCCGGTGATGGCGATAGGCTTTTAGCAGCCCATGCTGTACTATTTAATTCTTTGAAATATCTCTTTACGAAAGAGATTATTAGTAACTCCAAGAAAAAGTGCTGTGCACGTTGGTTTAACAACTCATGCAGGGAAGCACAGCTCAACCTACTGAAAGCTTTAAAAGAAGGTCATGTTGAGCCCACAAGAAAAGCTAGGAAGGATTACAAGAAGGAATGTTCTAAGGAACGTAGAAGCTGGGAAGAGGCTAGATGGGCTGCTATCCTGGAGACTGCCAAATCCAATGATACTTCCAGGTTCTGGAAGCTAATAGCTGATGACTGTAGAGATTCTGCCTCTGTACCTGGTACTTCAATTCTCCCTGCAGCATGGGTTGACCACTTCAGTCTACTATACGAAGGTCCATCTGAAGTATCTCTCAGGACCCTCGATGTTCCCATAATCCAAGGGGCCACCCCGATTAAATTCACTCTAGCTGAAACAAGAGCCGCAATAGACTAATTGAAGTGGGGAAAGGCCCCTGGTCCAGATAAGATTCCGGGCGATTTATATAAGTCAAGACCTGATATATGGGCACCTTATCTTAACCTAATCTGCAATGCAATTGCAGCGGGAGCCCCTGCCCCATCTTCCTGGAAAGGGGCTGAGATAGTTCCCATCTTCAAAAAAGGTAGAAGAAAGAAAACTTTTATTCGGTATGAAAAAGTTCATCCATTACAGCAAATAATCACCAATACATTATTAATATACCAATAAAACCATATATGATAAAAACACCCATCATAGATATGAACATATAAAAACCACATTCATAAAAAACCAATAAAATAGAAGAACTCATTCTAAAAACTCTACATTATTACGCCAGGTGATAGCTCCCTTCAAGAATGATCCCAGGCCCTTCCATACCAATATATCTGAGGCCATTTGTAACCACAGAAAAGCAGGACGATATTGCACGAAACCCTTGGGCCTTAGGAGAGGTAATAAAAAACGAGTTCTAAACGGTGCATAAAAAACACAAAACAATGTAAAATGGAGCAAGGTCTGATGGGACACCATCGCAGGGGCAAAGTCTAATACATTTGTCCCCATACTGACCTAGCGGGAAACACAAATTACTTCTAATGCTACCCAGGTGGAATCGAGTTATGAGAGACCTTTCCCTCACATCCTTTATTTCTAAAAGATAGCGCTCAGGGCCCACCCACATCTTTAACATGATGTAGTCCCTGATTGATTTTTTCCCTAAAGCCTTCCCCTCCCTTTTGGAGGCCTGTATTCTCAGAAAATTGTCCTTAACCCATTTCTTGTCATGGCTAGTCAGACCCTCGGGATAATCAAACAATTCAGGCCGCCCCAGGTCATGAGCCATCTTCCTTATGTGCATCAGCCAGGGAATATTCTTTACATTGTCGCAAGCCAAACAATCCCTTAGGATTTCCCTATTAAGAGTAGCATGTTCGTTACTCCAGATTGAAATCCATAGCAGAAGGGGAGCCAACTGGATAGCATCCTGCACAAACTCAAGCTCCAGTTCCAGGTGAAGGCAAAAACCAGGGATGTTTTGTCCAACTCCCAGGAGCCTTCTACAAAAGCGATTTTCTTCCACCGTAAGAGCTCGAGTATCCCTATACCCCCAAAGTGCTGTGCCATACAGCAGGACAGGAAGGCATTTCCGCCTATAGATTTCAAGCAGGGGCTTGATAGGTCTACTACCTACCCTTACAGCAAAGTCAAAAGCCGCACCAACTGTTGCATGGAAAAGCACAACCCTTCTGGCAATACAGGGTTTCCAGGATCCTTTCTCATCAAAAATGACCCCTAAGTATGGGAACTCATGGACCCTGCTAATAACTTGATCCTCCACCCTAAGCTCCCCCACCCTGCTCAGGGGTCTTCCACAAACCATAAAATGTGATTTCTTAAAATTGACCTCTAAACCCAAAGCTGACATAAAAGTAACATAAGCTCTAACTATTTCCCGGAGACCATTCATCGTGCGGGCCATGAGGACAGCGTCATCCGCGTACGTCAGCACAGGGATATCAATACCCTTCACCTTTGGGACATCCCTACAGTGTTTCATCAAAAAATCAGACAGTCCATTTGTATATAGAAGGAACAAAGTAGGAGCCAGGACACACCCCTGACGCACACCTCTTGAAAGTTTAAAAGCCTCTGAGCATTCCCCATTAGGCCCTACCCTTACATTTGCAACTGTCCCAGAGTGGAGATATCGGAGCAGCTCTACAATATTAGGATCCAGACCTAAATGATTTAGCCTCTCCCATAAAATAGACCGGTTCACTTTATCAAAGGCACAGCTAAGGTCCATAAAAGCAAGAAAAAGGGTACCTTTCCTGGCCTGCGTGTATTTACCGATCATCATCAGTAAGTTAAGACATTGTTCTCGCGTACCGAGGCCTTCCCTAAAACCATACTGTTCTCGGTTTAAGATGTAATTTCCTATCATCCAGGCCTCCAGACGCCTTAGAATGATCCGTCCCAGAATCTTCGCAGAAGAGTCCAGGAGGGATATAGGGCGATAAGACTTAGGGTCATTGCGATCGCCCTTTTTAAACACTGGGACAATACATGCCAGTATCCAAGAGGCAGGAATGCCCACAGTAACTGCTGCATTGAGAACATTTAGGAGAATAGGTGCCCATAGCTGGGGGTTAGCTTTATATAAGTCCATAGGGATTGAGTCCGGGCCCGGAGCTTTATTGCTCGTGCTACTCTGTAATGCATCAATAACCTCCTGGAGCGAAAACCTGATTGCTAGGTTAGGGGCCACATCATATACGTTCTCCCGGATATTTCTTAAAGGAATACCCTCAAAGATTTTACAAAAATGAATTACCCAGGCCTCCGGGGCAATGTTACAGCCAAGGCCCTCAGATGTTTCTGTTTCAAAGGAACCTCTATTTACCACCTTCCAAAACAGGCCAGGGTCCTTCAGAGCAGTGCCACGCTCTAACTCTTCCCAGGCTTTATCTTTATGTTTTAGCTTACTATCCCTCAGGGCCCTTTTATACCTCATTCTAGCTTCTTTTACAAAGGCCCAATCTCTAGGGTGATTCTTGGTAACCATCTTTAGGTTTGCCCTTGCATCATAGCAGGCCTTGTCATACCAGCCACATTTACGTTTACTGGGGTGGCTGCCTACTGAGAGAAGGCAGTCTCTGACTGCTGCATTTACCACTGTTATAGCATCCAAAACAGTCTTAGGATTCTGAGCCTCTATCAGGAGTATTTCCATAAATAGATGTAAATTTTCCCCCACCACCCTTCCTACAACTTTTTGGGGGTCCACTTGCTTCCACCCAAGCCGCCTCCCCTGGTCCTTTATCACCACTGCTACAGGCCTACCTCGTCCTAATTTACGTAGGGCCCCAGGGAGTTTAAAGGACACTATAAGGGGATTATGATCGCTAAAGCACTCCCCTAGCACTTCACCCCCAGTCACTAAGTCTCTGATAGGGGGAGACACAAAAATGTAATCAATGGTGGATCCAGACCCTCTTCCCACATAAGTTGGAAGTTGGTGGGTACCTACTGCTTCTATGTCATAAAAATTCAGAAAGCCCATCTTCCTGAGTTCCTTTATTAGCTCCCTACCTCTCGAGTCCTGCAGACCATACGCTGAGTAGTCCTCGCAGTCACGAATAAAGGGATTAACCACAGTGCTGAACCTGCCCAGCTTGGCATTAAAATCTCCAGAGACGATAGCACAAAATTCCAGACCCACCTTCTCCATTCTGTATTTCAGAACCTGAAGAACGGAGAACAGAGCCCCAATTTGGCACCCCCATCCCACACAGCGTTATAGAAGTTAACCAATAAAATATTAAAATTATTGGAGAAGATTACCCATACCAACAATATACCTTGGTGGTTGCAGTTAATTTGAAAGGCACCCACTATCTTGGAGAGGCGAATTAGGGTAACCAGGCCACCTTTCGAGCGGCCACCAAGAGACTGCACAGCTGGAACTGCATATCTATCATACCCATCCCACACAGACAGCCCCTCCGACCAGGTTCCCTGAAGCATGATAATATCATAGTTAGTCACACACCCAACCCATGCTTGATCGGATAACTTAGCATCATAACCCGCAATATTCCATGAGATAAGATTACAATGGGTAGGAGCCTCTTCCTGTACAGCCAATGCATTGGCGCATTGTCATTCCACCCCATCCAAGGATAAATTGCTATTGGTAGCAGTTCTTCTCCTAGTCGCCTGCAGGTTATTCTGACCCTGGGGGGAATTCTTGCCATAACCAAGAGACACCCCAGTACTCAATCGCATGTGGTTGTAAAAAAAGCCCAGAGGGACCATACTCATTGAGCCTGCTCCAAGGACAGCAGAACGATAGGTAGAAAGGAGCCTTTGGGTCAGAGCAGGATATCTAACATTTATAATGATACAGTCTTCTTTCCCCACCTTATTTTTGGGGCCGACCCAGCCAATTCTTCTAGCAAACAGAATGTCCTTAAAGTCCTTACATGAAAAGTCACAGTTGTTACTCAGCCAATGGCCCACCTTATTTATGAGTTGGTTCGTAGACTCAATTGCCCCAGGAGCAAGGACAGGCACATTTGTCAACACTACCACGTAGGGGGCACATGCTGGGGGGAGATCCAGACAGGCCAGGGAAGGCCTGGCCATCGGCAAGTTTAAATTATCGTATCCAATCAGCTGTTGGCCAATCCCCCCGGCTGCCACAAAATCCGGATCAGGCTGCCTACTGCAACTAGACATGTTAACAGTCCTGCCCGCCCTCAATAGAGAGGTCGGTGCAGCCGGAGCAGTCTCAGCACAAACACCCTGACCCCCAGAATTTACAGGATTTACCACTGGATAGGACGTTTTTCCCAGGGGCCCCGCAACTTCCTCTGGTAGGGACAACTCATCACCGGAGTGGGGATGCCTAGTCAAGGTCACACATCCACCTACCTCATGCCTTCCTTGACTTCCTTGCACACATATCTGCGAAACTGTTTTTTCTATGGCTGATAATTCCACCAAAACGGGGGACAGAATCTCCTGGATCAATTCCCGAAATTTGGACAATAAATTGGTTGCATCACACCCCAGTTGCTGACAAGGTGCGGGGTCACCGCTCGCACCTTTAGGGAGCTCCAGGAAAGATGTTTTTGGCTTGGATTTCTTTAGGGGAGGGCTACATTTATCCATGGGGCAGGCCGGGGGAGAAGATAATAAAAGTCTTTTACTTCTTCTAGAGGGGCTTTGGCCTTGGCCACCAGAACCCTCTATTGACTCTGTTGGCTCAACCTGGACATACTCAGCAGCAGCTATAACAGCACCTTGATCCTCCCCCAGATAAGCCACCTCCACATCCACGGCCTCACGAGGACCATTGTCTATTGGGGCCTGGCGCCAATCCTCCAGTTCCATGGATAACCTCCTCTCTGCCAAATCAATTTCCTTTGTAACAACCTCGACAGGTCTTGCGAGGAAGGAATCCAATGTGGTAGTGCCACTACCCTGTCTGCTACCGCCACCACCACCCCCCAGTGGACCAGTTAATGGACCTTTTTTCCTGCCCATTACTACAAAAATAGCAGAATAAATAAAAACAATGCAACAGCAGAACAACAAACAAAAACAGACTAATTAAGCTGTCAAAAACCCAGTAAAAGCAACAAAAAAAACACCAGTTTGTACTCCAAGTGTTATTAGATATGAATAGTCACCTTCCACTAAAAACGAAGGAGGGGTGGCCCAGCCCAGCCTCTTACGGGCGATGACGGGCGCAGGACGGGCCGGCCCTTGGCCCGGGCTTTGCCCGGGCGCCGCCCGCGCGCGTCCCGCGACAGCGGGAGCGCGAAGTTATTTTTAAAGGGCTCCTGTCCCAGCAACAGGTGACGCCTCCTCCTCCACTCGGTCAATGCGCTTCCCGCGACAGCGGGAGCGCGAAGTTATTTTTAAAGGGCTCCTGCCCCAGCAACAGGTGACGCCTCCTCCTCCACTCGGTCAATGCGCTTTCAAAAAAGGTAGCCCCAATAACCCTGCCAATTACCGACCTATTTGTCTTCTTGACAATTCCCAAAAAATTCACGCAAAACATCTTCTGTTTCATCTCAATGAATGGATTTTGGAGACTGAAGCTCTATCTAATTTACAAGCGGGGTTTAGACCAGCTGTGAGCACCATAGACCAAGCACTGAGATTCCTGGCAATTAAATGGAAGAACGTGGACCTGGTGGGGGGAATCTGTATGTGGTCTTTATAGACATCAGAGCTGCATTTGACTTGATCCCTAGGAATATGTTATGGTCAACACTCTCCACTATGGGGGTTCCATCTGGCCTCCTGAAACTCTTCACCCGATTGCATGATAATACCTATGCTCAAATTAGATGCGGTAAGGAGGGTGAGCTGACAGATCCTGTAGCCATCAAAAGAGGAGTCAGACAGAGTTGTGTCCTGGCCCCACTCTTTTCTTAGTCTACATAAATAACTGTATCCATTATTTAGAGAACTGCATAAATGACTCGCCCAAATTGGCTGGAAAGAAAATCCTGTGTCTGCTATAAGCGGACGACACAATCTTGTCAGCTAAATCTCCAATGGGAATTCAAAATCTGGTCAACCAATTCTGTGTCTTTTGTAGAGACTATGGGCTGGACGTCAATGCTAAGAAAACTAAACTCTTGATATACAGTACCTCAAGGAAACGTCCTTGTGCCAGAATAGAAATGAACTCAATCCCGCTGGAGAAAGTTGAAGAATTTGATTACCTAGGTATCAGACTCTCGAACACAGGTAATTGGGAGGCAGCTATTGACAAAGGGGCACTTATTATAAGCCAAAGAGGTGGGGCCCTAGTACGCCTGTCTAGAAAGGCCCTGAGTCCCCCTTGAATACAATCGCAGAGATTTATACTGTCCAAATCCGTGCGGCGGCCCTGTATGGAGCGGAACTTTGGGGTTCGCACAAAAAATTGGACATTCTACAAACCAAAGAAAATCAATTCCTTAGACAGATTTCTTGGTTAGCGATGGGCACACCAATGATCCCTCTCAGGCTCGACCTAGGACTAAATAGCATCAAAACTATAGTGGGCCTGAGACCACTCTCCTACTGGATCCGTCTATGGAAAACAATTGAACTTGAACCATACAAGGTGGCGATAAGAGATCTCATAGCATCTCCCCAGGGACCGGAAAAAATCCTTTGGCTGAAGGAGATGAAATCTGCCTGGGCCAAAATAGGATTTCCCCATTATTGGAAACACCCGGAACTGATTCCCAATAATGCAAGGCAACTTGTTAAAAAAAGATATTGGGAGAAAATCAACGAAGATTCCGTGCATCATAATGGGGTGGGCAGGCTAACAACAGAATTTCTTCAACTCAAGCATGAACCCTGGCCCGAGAACTTCATGAATCTCCCTATCCCTCCATATGCCTGTGCCCTATATCTTCAGCTAAGATACAGTACCTTGCCTATTAACAGCTACATGGCCCACTGGTCACCAAGCACCTTTTCAACTGACAAATGTATACTTTGCCATTATTGTAAGGAAACAATTGAGCATATGCTGTTTTTCTGCCCTTTATACAGGAGACCTAGAGGGAGGTGGATTATTCCCCTCTGTAAAAATTTATTACTGCAGGATAGAGCCAACACCACTAGAATATGTAAATATGATACATCTACACTGGTAGCTAGTTCAGTCACCAAATATCTATCTGAGGCTTGGTCTATCCGTCGTAGGTTCATTTCAGCCAAGGGTCCTTGAGTCGGTTAGGCACCTGCCCACAGAAGGAGATCTTAACAAGACATATCTTTCTCTGTTTCCTATCTTTTAGATGTGTCATGTACTTTGATATTGATGTGAATTTCCTTAACTTTTATACGGTATTTTTAGGAATCTTACTAGGAACTCGTGGCACCTCATATGAGTAGCTGAGACCCCATAAGTTTATGGAGATGAACTTCCACTCGAAATTTGCCACGCTACTTGATAAAAAATTTTAGACACGACAATGAATTTTATTAGCTCATAAATTGGCTATGATACTGAGTAAAAGTTCCATGGAAGGCAACAGCTGTATCTATTCGTATGATAGACATAAGTTTTTATCAAAGTTCTTTTATCTTATTTCCGTCTTATTTATTGTATTTTAAGCATGATCATAGCCTCAGTTCTGAGGATTTTACCGTAACATTTTTACCCGACTGTTGGCCACCAGGTCCTATTAATACTATGTATGATTGTTATTTTGAATTTTAACGGCATAAACCCACTATGTAAGACTGTTACTTTCTGAATTTTAATGGTCTAAATTTTTAGACCAAATGAACTTAAATAAATAAAAATACTGAGGGGATAGGTGGCCCAATCGCATTCGTTTTGCATTTGACCCCCGGGTAGGTGGTGGTCCCTGGGGCTATGGAGTGGCTGGGTGGGCCCTGCATTGCTCTTGATTAGTGCCCCAGGGAGGTGGCAGTCCCCGGGCCTGCGGGGGACTGGTTGGCCCCCTGCATTAATTTTAATTTGTGCCCCAGGAATTGGCAGTCCACAGGGTTGGGGGGGTAGGTGGCCCCCTTGTACTAATTTTACATTGGTGCGCCGGGGACAGGGCATCTCAAAAGCTGCTGGGGGGCTGAGTGGCCCCCTGCATATCTTTTGATTAGTGCCCCAGGTAGGCGGTGGTCCTCTGGGCTACGGAGGTGCCAGGCATCCCCCTGCATTAGTTCTACATTGGTGCCCCAGGTAGGTGGCTGTTTCCGCATTTCTTTTTAGTAAAGCCTTTGGGAGGGGGAGTCTCTGGGCTGTGGAGGACTGGGTGGCCCCCTGCATAAATTATTCCATTAACCTGGGACCTGGCTCACCCGGGGGGCTCACAGAAATAAGCATGGGAGCCCATGTTTTTTTAAAAACATTTTCAGTAGATCTGCAGATCTGCTGTGCCTTCTGCTGAATATTTTTTTAAAAATGCTTATTTGCCCTAGTGGAGAGTCCCTCCAGGAACCCAGCACCAGGGTTAAGGGGTCGGGGTGTACCTACCCTGGTCCCTTTTATTTTTTTAAATCTTTTTTTCTGGGACTTGGCTGAGTCTCAAGATGGCTGCCAACACTTCCTTGTTGAACTGTTGGCAGCCAATCAGATCACAGCATGAGATTGGGAGAGTTAACAAAGCCTTTGCACCCCCATATTTACAAATTTGGATTTGCTTTAATTTTTCAAAAACTACTGAACACATTTGCACAAATTAACAATAAGGGTGCTTTCTAGACCAATAGCTACCTTTCTGCCAAATTTGGTGTTATTCTGTCCAGTGTTTCGGGCACTATCGCTGTTAAAAATCCCTATTGAACAATTAATGGGGAAAAGTGTTTTGGGACTGCCCTTTTTTTTTGGCTCCCTCTTGACGGATCACCCGAAAATGTTTAGACAGGCGCTAAATTAAGCGTTGCATTTTCTTGGAAAATGTTGTGAAGATTCATCAAACGGTGCCAAAGTTATAAGCAAAACAAAAAAAGCTTTTTCTATAGAAACTATGTCCTAACTATGACTACCTTGTGGGGACAGCCTCTAGGTCCCCACTAGCAGCAATAGTTAGAACCTAGTTTCCGTAGAAAAAGCATTTTTTTTACTTGACAGTATTTCTGGCACCGTTTGACAAATCTTCATGCAATTTTAGGCTTGACCCATCAAACGTGGGCCAGAAAAAAAGGGGGTTTCAAAAAAGTTGATTTTCCCATGTTATTTCCCATAGGTCCTTTAGACAGGACTACAGCCCCAACCACTGGACAGAACTACACCATATATGGTAGGAAGCAAGCTTTCGATACGCAGATTATGCTTTCATTTATTTGGTGTAAATCTGTTCTGGGGTTTTTGAGATATTAATGGAAATCCAAATTTGTAATCTGGGCTTGTGAGTAATTGCCGAATATTCGTTATTTTTTGCAGAAGCACAGGAGAAAAGAAGCGCTGTACTTGGTGTCCGCAACCTGACTAGAAAGTTGTGTCTGCCATTTTATTTCACAGGCCATGGTCTCCAGGGGCGAAAATCCTAATTAAACGTGGCATAAACGGTCAGGGTGGAGGTACCCTGAACCAAGGGGTTTGTTATAGATGTCTTTCAGAAGCAAATTATGGGTTTAAAATACTTTTGCGTCACCACGTGTGATATTCGTGAATATTCACAAATTATTTGCAAATATGAAAAACATTTAGAAGAGAAACCACATACACTAATTCATTCATTTATACATGCACTCGGAGACTCATGTGCCCACTCGCATACCCACTCAGACACTTATGCACCCACTCAGACCCTCATGCACCCATTCACAGACCAACTCAGACACTGATGCACCCACTCACCGACCCAGTGAGACACTGATGCACCCACATACTTACCCACTGTGATACTTACACACCCACTCACAGACCACTCATAGCCACACATACCCACTCACTGACCCACTGAAACCCTCACACACCCACTCACAGACCCACTCAGACACTGATGCAGCTACTAACAGACCCACTCAGACCCTCATGAACCCACTCGCAGACTTACTCAGACACTGATGCACCCACTCACAGCCTCAGTGAGACACTGATACACCCACACACAGACCCACTGAGACACTCATACACCCACTCACAGACCACTCAGAGCCTCATGCACCCACTCACAGCCCCACTCAGACACTGTCATACCAATTCACCAACCCACTCACACACCCAGTGCCAGACCCACTCAGAAACTCACTCTCCCACTCACAGACCTACTCAGACAGTGATGCACCTTTTCACTGACCCACTCAGACCCTGATGCACCCACTCACACACCTACACAGCCACCTAAACAACCACTAATAGACCCACTCAGCCACTGATGCACTCACCCACAGACCCACTCAGACTCTGATGCACTCACTCACAGACCCACAAAGGCCCTCATGCCCTCACTCATAGACCCATTGAGAGCCTCACACACCCACTCACAAATCCACTCAGACTCTCATGCACCCAGTCACAGACACTGACACATCCACTCACAGTCCCACTCACAGACCCATTCAGACCCTCACGTACTCACTCACGAATATGCGCAAACCCCATGCACTCACTCACAGACCCATTCGGACACTGTTGCACCCACTCACAGACCCACTCAGCCTCTGATGTACCCACTCCCAAACCCACTCAGACACTGATGCACCCACTCACCGACCCATTCAGACAGTGACACATCCACTCACAGACCCACTCAGACCCTCATGCACCCACTCACAGACCCATTTAGACCCTCATGCACCCACTCAAAGATCTACTCAGACCCTCATGCACCCACTCACAGACCCATTCAGACACTGTCACACCCACACACAGACCCACTCAGGCACTAAAGCACCCACTCACAGACCCTCATGCACCCACTCACAAACCACTCAGACCCTCAGGCACCCACTTTCACACCCTTGCAGCTAACTCTTGCTGAGTACAGCTGAAGGCCATGCGCAGTGCGGGTTGGGTTGTTAATGGTATTGGCTGCAGACCCTGCAGCCAACAACAGCCACTTGGTTGGATTAACATATAGCAAGGAAAATTACTTTACATAAACTATAACATCCCAGTAACCTTTGTTTTTTTCAGTGAATATGTGTGTATATATCTATATCTATGTTTAGTTGGAATAAGGTGGGCTTTGACAAAGACCGTTCTGGTTGAAACGCGTTAGCCCAGAACCTTTGGATTGATGTGACCGCAATAAATCAATTATTGTGCAGCAGTACAGAGTGCCGGCGTTCTCTTTCAAGATTAGAAACTGAAGGAAAAAACTGGGTATAATTACGGAGCCTGCATCCGGAGCCTGGCACCGGCCCCCTTGGTGGTTGTAGTCAGCTGTTGCAGGATTTTATTTTATTTATATATATCTATATCTATATATATCTATATCTAGCTATCTATCTATATATATATATATCTATATCTATATAGATCTATATGTATATAGATCTATATAGATAGATAGATATATGTGTTCGCTAAAGAAACAAAGGTTAAAGGGACGTTATATTTAGGAAATGTAATGAAAAAACTCTAGAAATTCACTCAAAAAATCAAAGGTTAAAAGTATGTTATATTTAGTAAATACAAATAAAAAAACTTTGACATTTACTAAAATAAAACAGTTTACATAAACGTTATAATTAGTGTTTAATGTTATTCTTATCAAACCAAAAAAATTCAGCAGTAATACCCACCTCAGCTAACTATAACTCGCGCCCCCGTAATGCACTTCTTATGACCTTATATGTTACTTTAGTCATGACATGGTCAGTGACATCACTGATGACATCACTCATGACATCTCAAATCACATCACATACACAACATACCTTTAATCTTTGCTTTCTCAATTCCTGATGAAAATATTGACTTTTAATTTAGTTTTCTTATATTTTACACCATCGCGATCCCACAGCGACAGATCCGCATAGAGGTTGTGCATCCCATGTGACAAAAAAAAAGGCTTCTGATTGGTGGAACACCTTTCCATCAAAAACATGAAAAGGTTCTACCTCTTTTCAACTTCAGTTTGGGTGTGGCAGCACATGTCTTCAGTTGCTTTGGAAGAGCTGAAGGGAAGAGGTGCAGACCACCTGGCTCCTGCTCCATGCAATGCTCCTGAGGCAGAACAGCCTATTCTCGATGAAGAAGAAAGAGAAGTGGAGGAATGACCATCTAAAAGAAAGCCCAGCATCGTTTGGGAATTTGTTTCTTTCCCACAAGGGGAAAAAAAGTGAATAGCAGATGTTGGACCTGGCCCTTTTTGCTGGGTCATACCCACTCTTTTTGCCTCCTTTCTCCTATTTATTCTGATCTGTTTTGTTGGCTTTAGGACTCTGGGCACTTCACCACTGCTAACCAGTGCTAAAGTGCATATGCTCTCTGTGTAAATTGTACACGAAGGGAAGAAACAATGCACGCCAACCCAACCGGAGGAAGAACGATGCACAGTCTCGCTTGCGTGTGAGAAATCGATTCATCGCTGCCCTTTTTCAACACACACTTGCCTGTGTGGTGTTATTTTGATGCTACCCAGATACTCATGAATGCTATCAGTGTTATTACTGTTTTTTCAAGGATTTAAGACTCTTTTTGCTTTTTAATTCATCACTTGACTTTTGCATGGTGGATTTTTATAGTTTTGGTCTTGTTTTGTTTAGATGAATATTTCCTATTTTTCTAAATCTGTGTTGTACCATTTTGTAGTGTTTTCACTTAGTTACTGTGTGTGTTGGTACAAATACTTTACACCTAGACTCTGAAGTTAAGCTGGCCTGCTTGTGCCAAGCTACCAAGGGGATGAGTAGGGGTTAACAGAAGGTGATTCTCCTTTAACCTGACTAGAGTGAGGGTCCTTGCTTGGACAGGAGGTAACCTGACTGCCAACCAAAGCCCCCATTTCTAACACCAGAAAAGTGACTTACAATATCTGTAACAGAGTCCTTTCATGAGTCTATGAAAAAAAGTACAGCTGTGGAATTAGCAACATGCACAAGCATCTCAGTACGATGTATAGTACTTGGCTCGTAAGAGCAGAGATGCGCAGACTAGAAACTGAAACAGGAGGAACATCTGCAACCAGTGACCCAGGGACATCTTCTACCCCTCCTCAAGTGTTCACTGTTCCCCCAATTATTCCAGAACTTGGAAAAGTAGGCATTTTTTCCCCCAAAATGTAAAACTACTTTAGCTATAGAGGAGCAAGCTGTTCCTATAATTGTGCAAATTATAAATCCACATAAATGTTACTGTTTTTCCTTGTTACTTTGCCTGTTGCATTATTCCAAAGTTTTTTTTACTTGCTGTTGCAAGTAATGTTATTTTTTTATGCTAATCAAAAAACTCAAACACCCCAAAAAATAAAAAATGTTAAAAAATTATAAAAAAATACATGAAACTGTTCCAAAAACAAAACAAAATGGTTCTTGTTAAAACCATCTTTTTATCTATCACCAATAAGGATAACTGAGTGTTTAAGTGGCTATATTGGTGAGTGAATTGATGCATCAGTGTATGCATTCATGAGTGGCTGGGTGTATGATTGCTTGCATGGGTGACTCACTGGTGCATGACTGTGTGTATGTTTGACTGAATACATCTGAGAGTGGGTCTATAGCTGAGTGACTGGCTGCATAAGTGTGAGAATGGGTGAGTATAGTTCTTTAAGAGTGATTGTACAGGACTCTGAATGATGTCTGCAACAGTGTGTGTATGGATGACTAACTGTGTATTTGAATGCTTGTATACATAAGTGACTGGCTGACTAAGTGGCTGTGAGAGTGAGTGAATGACTGTTTAGATATCTGTATGAATGAAAGACTGAGGCCCATATTAATACTTTTTTAGTGCCGCATTTGCGTAATTTTTTTACGCAAAAGCGGGGCAAACTTAAAAAATACAATTGTATCCAAGTTTGCACCGTTTTTGTGTAAAAAAACGGTGCAAATGCGGCGCTAAAAAAGTATAAATCAGGCCCTGAGTGTTTTTCTGGCTTTATGACTGACTGCGTGTGTGCGTGGCTGTAAGAGTCACATGCTGGTTGCATGAGTAGCTATGTTCATATCTCACTGACTGCATTGATGCCTGCATGAGTAAGTTACTGAGCGTGTGAGTACATCAATGAGTCATGGAATAGGTATATGAGTAGCTCTACAGATGAATGACTGGGTGTGTAAGTAGGTGTATGGCTTACTAAGTGGATGTATACATGTGTTCATCAGTGATCAACTGGGTGCATTATTCTGTGCATGTCAATCTGACTGTGGAATGGCTATTTGTATGCTAAACTGAGTGTATGTGTGAATGGGACTAAAGTTCATTGAGTGTTTCCATCAGTTACTGAATGCATGAGTATGTGGGTGTGAGAGTGGGTATAGAAATTACTAAATGGGTGTATGAGAGCCTGAATTCATGTCTGAGTGTCTTCATGTGCGACTGTATGGGTAAGTGAGAGGGTATGTAAGTGAGAATATGATTAAGTGACTGGGTACATAAATAGCTTTATGGGTGAGTGAATCAAAGTATGAGTGCCTCTATAGGTGAGCAAGTGTATGTGCCAGTGGCTGTATTAGTGAGTAAGTTGCTCCATAAGTTTCTGTATTACTGAGACATTGCATCTTTCAGTGCCTGTATGGGTGAGTGTCAGTACATCAATGGCTGCATAGCTGAATGACTGGCTGTGTACGTTAATCACTGGGTGCGTGGATGACTGTATGGGTGAGTGACCGGCTGTGTACTTGCTTATATAGGTGAGTCAGTGTATTTATTAGGCAGTCTATGGTTAACTCAGGACATTTGTAAATACCTCTAAAGATGAAGCAGTTCATGCATGAGTGTCTGTATGGGTTGTCCAATAGATGCATGAGTAACTTTCTGGCTAACTAAATTTCTTTCTACCTCATAAATTGTATGGGTGAGTGTACGGCTGCATTTATTGCTGTATCTGTGAGTCAATGTATACTTAAATTGTTCTATCATTAAATGTGCATGACTGACTGTATGGATAATTCATAAGGTATACAAGCACATGTACGGGTAGGTGAAGGAGTGTGTCAGTGACTATGTGACTGACATAATAGGTATATGATTGTGTGTGTAGATGAGTGAATAGGACCCCGATTAGCTCTAATATTGAATAATATATAAATATGTGTGTAACTGAGTGACTGGGTACATGAGTTCCTCAATACATAAATAATAGCATTCATAGCTACCTGTAATGGTGAATGAATAGATGCATAGATAAATGAATAACTGAAAGATGGAATGATTGCCATAATTTGTGGAGTAATTGGCAGTGCATGGCAGGGGCAGGAGTTATAGTTACCTTAGGGCATGAGTTATAGTTACTTGAGGTGACTCCGTAAACTTTGAGTTTTTTGTGAATCTCTATTTATTTGAACATATATTCATTTTAATTACTATACAGTAATCCAACCACTGCTGCACTATACAATAAGTAGGTTTAGAGACTGACTTCTTATGTAAATACCTATGTGGGTGACTTGCTACATGACTATCTGTAGGGCTCAGTGACTTTGTATATAACTGCCTCTAAAAGTGAGGGTCTGTCTGTAAGAGTGAATGTTTAAATGATTGACTGAGTACATAATTAACTTTATAAATGACTGACTGCATATTTCAATATGTCTATGGGTGACAGATTATGCATCAAATTATTGATAGATCAATAGCTGGGAATAAAAAGAGTACTCAGCTCTGTCCTGCCATTCTGATTGAGTTCCCCTGGGCAGTTCCATGCCTGGGCAGTTATTAATTCATTTCACCCAGGTACCCTAGGTAGCTACCTTTCCTGCTCTTATGGCATTCGTTTGAAAAAGAAATTCATGGCTTTAAGGATGAGTGATTGGGCTTTTTTGAAGCATTTACCCACATGGCTGTCCATCCCAGGGGAGGGTGTCTTATGTAGGGGCTGTGGCAGCTGGGAAGAATCCTTCGAACATGTGGTTTTCCTGTGTCCATTCTTGCTTAAGGAGTGCAGATCCCTATTACGGAATAAGTGGAATGTATTTGGGGGTCCGCTCCTACCGGCAGGTTGTTATTATGTCTTTGGATCCTGTGAAAACAATGATGAACATTCTGTTGAATAAATTCATTATGGCTGCTCAGGCCATGCTCATCATGGGGCACTGCGAGCAGTGATTAATGGTGCATGAAAACCACCTTCTGCTCTTGCTCCATTGGGTTCTGAATTAATGTTTTAAACTCACACTATGGTTTTTGATATTTGTTGGCTGTCAACCTATGGTTGAACAACCAATGCATTTAAGCACTTTAAAGGCCCTGGCAATCACTGGTTTTATGTTCATTATTTATTAGGTGGCTGTCTGGCCTGCAGGGAGGCCCGGAAGTAATCCTAATTACAATTATGTGCAATGTCATACTTTCTCAGTTGGATCCCCTGCTATTATGGGAATGTCCTTACATTGATGTTTATATATACAAATTCATTATTTTATCATGTATTTATTGTCTGATTTTAACATCGCGTTTTACCGGCAGCTTGGGGTTTTCAATTTGTGTACTGTATCATTTGATTGCTCTTGGTTTTAAATTGTAATCGATTTTAATATCTGTACAATAAACTATCCTACTATTAAAATATCTGGGTAAATTAGTGTCTGAATGGGTTACTATGTGACTATTTCACTACCTGTGACTGGTTATATAGATTATTATCTGTGTGAATTAGTGAATCTATGAGTATGCAAATGAATGCATGAGTGGGATTATTACTGACTTACTATATGTAAAACTACTTCTATGGATAAGTGACTGCATATGTCACTGGATTTATATATGACTGACTAGATGCATAACAATATTAGTGAAATATGTGTTATTAAAGCAAAATGCATTTACTTAACTTCATCACTGCTAGAAATGTATCCTTCAAGCTCTATTTAATGAAAAAGAAGAGATAAAATATTTAAAGTTTTGTATAATAAATAAACATACTAAAGGTTTCTAACCTTCAATATAAAATAATATTATTATTAACAAAACAGAAACATATTTTTATGTTTAACACATCAATAACACACTACATATAAACACATTATGCTCCCTTTCCCACAATTCTCAGCTGCTATATTTCTATTATATAATAATAGAAATGTGTATAGCTGCTCATCACTGAACAGTGGGGGGAAAAACAGTCATATGGATAAGAAAAAAAACCACAGCACATAGGGTCATATTTATACTCTGTTTATAATGAATTTGCGTCATTTGTTTACGCAAATTCGGCACAAACTTAACTCCATATTCATATTTTGACTCTAGACACATTTAGCATCAAAATATTGGAGTTAGCACCATTTTTTGGATGCGTGAACCAACCTTGCGTCAATGGGATGCAAGGTAGGGATTTTCTTCTAAAAATGGTGCTCTCCCCATAGCCCCATATGTATCCCCCGTACTAAAATGACGCACAGGTGGGAGAAGGGGCTAAATAATGGTATAAAGCTTGTTAACGCCTGGGTCAGACTAGGCGTTAGGGGACCTGTAGATCCATTTCCATGGTTAAACACCATAGAATGGGTCCACAGCTACCCTCACCAAGCCCCAGGAACACCCTTATCCACGCCAACAGGACACCTGAGGATGGGGGACCTCATCCCAGGTATGAAGAGTAAGTATTGGTAAGTATTTTTTTATTTTCTTTTAAGTTCCATCAGGGCCCCAACTTGGGGCCCCCTGCATGGCACAGGGTGCAATGGCCATGCCCAGGGGACACTTGTCCCCTGTGCTGACCAGTGCGGTGGTGGGCATGACTCCTGTCTTTCCTAAGACAGGAGTAATGTTTTTGGTGGTTGTGCACCAGGAAATGGTGCTAGTCTGGTTAGAGGCATTTTTTTTGCCTCTAACCAGGTTAGCATCATTTTCTGATGCACAACCCCCTCCTTCCCTACCGTCACCCCCACCCAGCTAGCATCTTTCTTGAAGACGCTAGCCCAAGTTTAGCGCCAGCTTGCGCCATTCAATAAATATGGCGCCCAGCTAGCATTGTTAAATGACGCAAGCCGGCGCTATACTTTTTGCCGCAAAATCAGCCCCATAGTATGTTACTTAGAATGAACAATCCCATGTATGAGAACAATAGGTCTCTACCACTTCTAACTGCAGTCTATTACACGTCAATTACTTTACTAACAAAAATACAGATTCTATGATTATACTGGTAAATATTATACCTTTTACAAATATTTTTCATAGAAGCAATTTTTTAAGTTTTCCTCGCCAGTTCATTTTCCAATACCTGTTCTTGACACCACCCTTCAAAGGCCACATGACATCATTACCAATTATAAATGATGAACACACAAGGCTGTGTACTTTTTTTCCGTAAACTATTAGAATATTTTTTAAGCAGATAATAGTTTATATAATGTCTTTGAAGACATCACCCTGGGTAGACTGAATGATGTCTGAAGTAGTAAAGGTCACTATACAAAAAATATTACATTTAATTGTATCATACTTATGTCCCTCAGAACTTTGGTTGAAGAAACAGTAAATAAGAATTAGGAAGTTTAAAAGGTAGTTTTGGTTTAAATTATATAGTATCATTGTATTCTGTTCATCCATTTTGAGTCTTTAAGTGTACAGTATAATGTCCAGAGGTGATGCTTATCCCTTTATGGAAGATAATAGCCAAAGTACAATATGTTCTACCAGAAATAGAAATTTGGCCAGCTTTGGAGTTGGTAATTTTGGTGTCCAATTTTGTTCCATCAGCTCTGCATCGTTGTAACATTGTTATAATGTATTTACCAGTCTACTGTATAACCAATGTAGAAAATACATTTGAATTGCAATTTGCACACATCATACTTTGATCATTCTTTTTTAATAATTTTTAAAAAGACACAGTTTTGCAATCTGGCAGAGTTAAGTACAGAAATCGCTCTGATGTAATGTTAGTAGCAGATGTGAAAGAGGAAGCTTCACACTCATGATTCTATGTATAACTCAGACCGAACATATCTTCACTGTTCACATTTTCTTCTTGCCATGGATCACCATAATAATCTCTAGATGATCCTGCTGAGCATTCAGCGTAAATACAACATAGTAACTGTGTTTGTCTACAACATCTCTAATTCCTCATGCAGTTTGTATTACAGTTCTATTACGAGCTAAACATTTAAGACAATTAAATAGTGCTGTACACAATGTATTTCGTGGTTTTTCCTGTATTGCAGTTACAACATGTGGGAGATGAAAAGAACATTCGAAACAACATTAGCGTAGCAGTTAACACCAGTAGTATTATCAAACTGGTAACCAACCAGTCCCTATCTTTTTCCACTTTCCGTTCTTTAACACCTTCTTCTTTTCCTGTGCTTTCAGTTTTCGTATAATCTACTTTACTTCTCTTATCAATTTCCACTTAGGACATAATACCCTTTTCTCATAAACAGGATATTGTCCTAAAGAAGGAGCATATTTAGTTCTTACCCTGTTATACTCTCTGACACAATTTGCATCTGCACTAACCGTCTTCTCATCAAAATCAAAAACAAACCAGATAATCTTTGAACTCTTGACAGTGCTGCATATGACATTCCCTCTTTAAAAACTTTAATTCCAATATTTATGAATGCAACATCAATGCTTAACCCCTGATTCTTGTGGTTTGTTACAGCACATTCTAAACAGTTTTTGACTTACATACAAATCTTTAGCAAGCAAAAACTATACAACACACCGTCGAATTTGTTTCACGTCATTAACCTCATCAAACTTTATAGCTAAGAATTCTACCTCATCACAATTTAGGAAAATGAATGAAATCAACAACATTACCCATGGCACCATTTACTAATCCTTCTTCTACATTTAAATTATGTCTTAAAATGAATCTGAACTTTTTACTAACATGTAAACATTTCTCTAGACCAGCAGTCTTGGACACAGACTTTTCCATAGAGTCTGAATTATCTTGTAATCTTGTCAATTACTGAAATCTAAAAAATCTGTTCATTTTCAAGGTTCAGTAATTCCTCATTAAATGTAGCACACTCTTGAATAGTAGGCATCAGTGACACTATCTGTTTCTCTCTTTACAAAATGTAATTATTGGGTCTGGGAAACAGCTTTTTAATTAGATGACTTTCCAACTTAATTTTTGCCTCTTTTGTTAGAACTCCTACTCTAATGTCCTTAGGAATATTTCCATGGTCCATACCAGTGGCTTGACGTAAACAAGTTATTTGTATTCAAAATATTGCCAAATTTTTACATTGCCAATACTTCCCAATGCGTTTTGAGTTTCTTCATGTGAAAGAGTTTTGCTGGAGTAGGTTGTAATAGATTGCCAAATAAAATCAAATGCTTTCAACCAAACAAGATATCATATTCATTTTCTTAAATCTCCTGCATGCAAAGGTGCACAAATGCAAGCATTAGATTTGAAATCATGCTCATCTTATCAATAATCAAAAGCTTAATTTTCTTCAAAACTCTTCTTACCTCATGACAAGCTTCACCTGATAACATCTAATATTACAGTTTATTTTCATGTTCAACTGGCAGCATTAAAAGTCTGTGTAGAGTAATTCCTTTGATATTGTGTACAGCTAGTCCAGTAGTTGTCATTACCACATACAATAAGTTTGAATCTGTAGTCTTCTGTAGAACACTTGACAGACCTTTATTTAAAAACCTTTTTCCAGTACCAGCTTAATAGATAACAGTTTTGGCTTGAAAGATGATCAATTCCATTCATTCTTCTCAGGTTGCAATCCATGTTCTTTTTTGTTTTTTTTTATTTCAATATAAATGTCATTTTGCTCATTGTTCAGTTGCTTAATTAACAGTTCCAAATCTACCAATTCTTGCCTAGCTTGTTCCATTGTAGTTTCCACTTTGTTCATAGCTATTGAAGCTTCATTTTCAACAATAGATTTTCAGAGAGGATGCTGACTTGAAGCTGCTGAGCTTTGGCTGCTTTGACAGCTATCCTTAGCTTACCTCAGCTGCAATAATTTCTTCCTGTTGGATCTTATCATTTAGCATTTTTAAGTAATTGTTAAACATAGGACATTCAATGTTATCTTTGATGGAATTAAAAGAATCTTCGCAGCAACTGTAATCACCAAGTGATTCCCATTCACTACGCCAAGGTTTGAACAACCGAAGGAGTCCTAAATAAAAAAAAACTCTCTTTTCTCATTAGTTTGACAGATACATTTCCAATGGTTAATACTATGCATCCATCACAACCGTGAACAGCATATTTTCCTTCTTCTACATTCTCAGAGACATTACTTTTATAACTGTAGTTTTAAAGAATTTCACACAGACACTTGTACTCTAGATGTAGACTTCTTCCTGGAAAGTATGTACCTACCATATTTGATTTCAATATATCAGTACTTTCAGTACTGAATTTCAGGAACATACTTCAATACTTTGTTTCTTGTGTGAGACCGACCAAGACTAATCCACAAACTTCCTTTACATTTTGAGCACAAACTTGACAAACGCAACCTGTCACAGGCATCATGATTCCCCATTTCCATATGAGAGAGCATTTTGAAGCTTAACAAATACAATTTCTTGCAGAAATCTCCTCTCACATCTCCTTCATCTCACTTTTCTCAGAATTTCTGATGTATGATGCTACATACCGAGTCACATCAATTGAGTTGTCTGCAACAAATTGAATGTCCATATTAGCATTCTATATTTTCAAAATGATACGTTTGTAGTCATTAATATATTTGGAATCTTCATTTATTTTTAAGTTATATGTGTTCTTTTGTGATTTTCAAGTTATTGTATGTCTCACTGAAGACAAAAATCTGTTCACTCTTCCCTTTGAAATAACAGGTCATAGAAATCATAATCGACATAGCGTATACAATATTCCTTTTGATATGTGTCTATGATGATAATACTTTCCACATTTATGAGTTTGAAAATGCAAAATTGGGGGCCTCATTACAAGTTTGCCAGACTTTTTGCAATACTGACACATTGGCAGCTGCCAATAGACCACATATTGGCGGCAATCCGACCACTGTATTAAGAGTCACATTATGAAGTCTGCCCAAAAACAGCCACATTTCTGAAACCACCAGGACAGTGGAGGACAGAAAAAAGGGGGTCCCACCACCAGTACAGCCAGCCTGAAAAAACTCCACCCATCAGATTACGATCCACAAATCATGACAGGGTGCTTCCATGGCGGAAAACCATTGGCGGTGTGAACTGCAGCAGTCTCAACTCACTTCTGTCAAAACAGCACACCACATTCGATAGTTTGAGTACCCCACACCTGATACACATCCACACACCTAACACACCTACTCACTGCACTATATAACACACCGCAACACAAAACACAATCCTTTGCAATCAAAATGCCACACACAACCACAGACAACCAACATCTCAGAGAGTTCTATATAGCAAGAATAGGTACCCATTTATACTTGACTATGCACACATCACAAACCTGATCAATATATCAAAAACACACATTAGTACCACACACAATCCACAACTCCTGTCACACACTCACATCACAGCACCTACACTTCACAATTTTCGTAACTCTGCACCCATTCACGTAACACACAACCACACCATCTTCACAACCACTACCATATCCATTTCGCTGATGAGGAATTAAGGGTTATGGTGGATGAAATTGTAAATGAAGAGCCACACCAGTTCAGAGCACAGGTCCAACAAACATCTATTGACAGGAAAATGGAGTTGTGGCAAAGAATAGTCAACAGGGTCAATTTTGTTGGCAGTTATCCACACACAAGGGAGGACATCAGGAAGAGGTGGAACAACCGAAGGGGAAGATCCATTCCATGGCATCCAGGCACCAGCCAGCTGTACTGAAAACTAGCGGTGGGCCCCTACCTCCTCCCCCATGTCACATCTTGGGAGGAGAAGGTCTTGAATATCCTGCATCCTGAGGGCCTGAAAGGAATACCTTGGGGAGTGGCATCTGGTAAGTACCAACACCATTTATGTCACACAAATGTCTTGTTCTGCCTGCTCCCTCACCACCTTCATCCACCCCATTTTACACTCTACCCACTACAACTCTCTCCTAATCAACTAATAACCCTCCCCGGCATGCCACATGTTCACTAAACACATCGAGCCCCACAGCCCTTGGAAATGGCACGTGAAGCACTGGCTAATTATTGCACTACAACTTGCAGAATGTAAAATCCCAACATATTCAACACCAGAACACTGCACCAAATATTACTTGTCATGCATGTCAAACCAATATCCGATCTAACCCATCTTGAGTGTGCTTGTGTGGAACCGTACATGGCAATGACAGCAATGCAATGGCTTAAACACACTAACATCCCAAGCAAAACACAGCTATAGCTGAGTGCCCATATAATGATGGGCGAAGTTATCACCATGTTGGGGGAAATCCAAAAGCCGCAGAGGAACAGACCACCATGAAGTCATGCAGCAGTGGCAGGTTCAAATTGCCCACCTGGCTTTTATTACAGGAGTGCTGGGAGACTTGAATACACACTGAGTGGGTCTGGGACCCAACATCTGGCCCCTGGACAGTGGGCATGTGGTCCCAAATTGTATAGCAGCTACCCTGATGATGTCATCCACTAGGACTAAACGTATCACCATTTTTTTGTGTGTGTATAACGTTTATAGTCACATATGTTTTTGTATTTCCACAATAAATCATTCTTTAGCACAACTTCTGTGTATGTCTCATTTATCAACAATGTACAATAGTTAGGCATGCCAACTCTAGTTTGATCATGTCCCTCTGTATTGTACACCCATGATTATGGACCCCATACGTTGACTCCATCAGCAGGAGACTCATTACAATAGGATTATAACAGGACATATACCAAATAGGTTGTAAACTACAACTAAAGTGGAAGATATGCTAACAGCACAAACAGCATGACTGAGAGTAGCATCAGGATGTCTGCTATGGTGTAACACACTGCTAAACCTCACAATACAGGAGTTAGGGTCATGTTACTCTACAAACAAGGCAGGAGGCACACAGATTGGATCTTTGTATCATCTTGCAAAGCCTTATCACATTCCCATACCATAGATTCCAAATATACATATCCCATGGTAGAGACAGAGTACTGATCTACCCATACCTGGAAACTTTCAGTTGCATTGGTCACATACCTGTAGGCTTGTCACTCATCTATGTCAGTCCACAGTGACATGCACATTGGTCTGCAAAGTAGGAACACACTGACAGCTACATCTAAGGTAGAATACATAAAACTGTTACTATTGTACATGGTACTACACTAACACATGATCCAGACCCATATTCAGACACAAATGACAACCTCATGAACCGTTGATGGGAACAGGCTTTTCTACCCCAGGGTCCAGGCACTCTAACAATGTCTGTCACACTCCACATAAACAAGACTCAAAGTACCTGGTATCATCCATGTCCACTTCTCATGTCCATCTGCAATTCTCATCTGCTTCTGACACTGTCTGTCATTTACCAAGGTTGATCTGCCAAACAGGATATAGGCAAATCTGTGTTTGGAAGAGAAGAGAGATGGGACAGAGAAGAATACACTCCTCAAATCAGAGAAGTCCTGTCTAGAAGCGTAACTTTGGATCTGCTATATCAATACATGAGACTGTAGACCACTCTGTTCTGTACACAATACAATTTACAGTTTAGAAACACAAGTCACTCATCGGCATTGGAGCAATCTACAACCCTTAGGTGATGCAAGAAAGGAGGTGACATGCCACCCATCTACTTCAGGTTGCAAATCTGAAGCACAACATTACGTCTACTTCATACCTTTTAATCAGTTAAAGTACTGATTGATGAGATCTTCCCTAGAGTCTCATGCTTCATCTTCCTCTGGCTTTTTATCAATTAGCAAATCTGCATTTCGACCCACAGGTTCTGCTGGCTCTCCCTCATCTGGTATAAATGGTATCTGTCATCTCATGGAAATACTGTAGAGGATGCACCAGGCATCTATTATTTGACATACCTTGTTGGGTGAGTAGAAGAGGGTTTTTCCTGATCTGTCCAAGCACCTAAATCTTGCCTTCAGGAGCCCAAATGTCTGCTCAACGGCACGTCTTGTCCTCCTGTGGGCTTCATTGTAGTAGACTTTTCCTGGCGTGGTTGGGTACCTCACTGGTGTCAATGATGAAGGATGGTTTGGAACAACACACACATATATGTGGGACATCAAACACTGTGACGGCAGGAGACATACATTGCAAACACACATTTCAGTTGTAACTTACCAACCAGCCAGGCCCTCTCTGTGTGGAGTCATGTCATCAGCAGTCTGACATTGCTGTTCCACATGATGAAGGACTGATACTTGATATTTGGCACTGATTTGTGAAAAGTACTGGTCTGTCTGATGCACCACCTGAACGTTTATGGAGTGGTAGTTTTTCCTGTACCGATACACCTGTTAATTGGCACTGGGTGGCACCAAGGCTAAATGGTAGTCATCTATGGCTCCAACCACATGTGGAATATGTCCCATAGCATAAAACTCTGCCTTCACATAGGCCAGATCTGCACTTTGGGAAACCAATAGGTGTACAATGTACACTGCACACAGTACATCCCTCAAAACCAGACTGAACATGGGCAGAGACATTCCTGCAGTAAGGGCTACTGTATTCTGAAAGGACCCAGTGGCCAGGAAGTGTAGCAATGACAAGACTTGGACAATGGGAGCTATGCTATAGGGATTGTGAATGGCAGGTATCAGATCTGGCTCTAAATGAGCACAAAGATCCATGATAGTATGACAATTCAGCCGATATGTGTGGATACAATGTCGCTCCTCTATGGTGTGCAGGTCTGCTAGTGGACGGTACACTAGCAGTTGTCGTCCTCTCCTGATGGCATGAAAACTATGTGAAAAAATTCAAAACAGTATGTGACATGCAGACATCTTGTAAAGTCAGATACACAACTCACACATATCTGCCATCAAGCTTGGTTACAAACTCAGATATCTACAGTACAGCACATAGTTATGCACCTGATGACACCCTCCTTGGTACAAATACGCCCAATTAACTATTGAACTACACAAACAGATTAATCTGTTACTGTACATGGTTGTAAGTCCAACCGATTTGACATGTCTTATACATAGTGTTACACATTATTAACATTTTCAAAGCACATGGGAACATCCGAGTAGGTGTACAATGCTATCACCACGTTTTTTCCAGTAAAACAGCATTTACTGCACTGATGCACAAATTGTCAGATAAACATGAAGGCAGTAGTTACAATTGTACTGCACGATATGCTGTATTGTTAATAACACTGATGACAAAACTCTTCCATACATGGAATGTGCTTAAAATGGCAGCCGTCTGACCTACTCTACTGGACACATGGAAGTGACCTAAGTCCGCCGGCGGAAGTCATCATGCAGTAGGTGGTCACAACCACGGTGGAAATTGCCACTGGAAGACATGGCTGCCTTTGGCAGACTTGGACCAATGGCGATGTCCGCCTGCGGTGACGGTCATGTGCATGGCGGACGTGACCGCCATCTTCTGCAGTATTGCTCACTTGACTCATGACACTGCTGCCGGCAAGACCTCCACTACCAGAGCCGCTGTGTACAGTATCCGGGAGCTATCACGCCATGTTCTGCCGGTGATAGGACCTTAGCCTTCCCCCCCGAGGAGCTGGAAAAGCTTGTGGAGGAGGTCCTATCCCTGTATGAACACTATATGGTGCACCAGAGGGGCAGGTGAGTCCAATGCAATACCAATGTGTGATAGGTATTGTGAATGATGGTACATCTGAAATGTTAAGTAGTGAAGGTGTATATGCATGCAGATGTTAATTTGTAAATGAGTGTGAGTTGAGAGGGTGGGAATGTTTGCCTACTTGCTGTCGCTGTTGTGTACTGTCCACTACTATAGGTATGATGCATGTGGACATGACTTTTTCCTTTTGTCTGTGTCATTCCTGCAGGTCAACTCCCATCAGAAGAAGGGAACTTGGCGTGCCATCACCAAGTAAGTGCGGGCCCTGGGGGCCCATAGCCGGCAAAGCACCCACTCTAGGAAGCTGTGGGAGGACCTGAGATGCTGGGCCCAGAAGACTGCAGAGACCCAGCTGGGGATGACGCTCCTAATGGGTCACCTTTTGATGGTGGCCTACCCTGAGGTGGATGGGTGTTTGAGGGCAGCACAACAGCCACAAGGGGGTAAGTACTGACAGAACCCATGTCCTTGCCTCTGATACTTTAATGTATGATGTCTAGGTATTGCAGCTGTGATGATGTGTAAGTGCTACAGGTACGGTCACTACTAGGAAGACATGGTACTATAGTTGCCAACATACACACATATGTGGTACATGGGAACATGTTGTTCACCTTTGTCTACCAAATAGTATGACTGCATGTGGAGATTCACATGTGAATCTGTCATAAGTGTGACTCTACTCAGCCATACATATTTGTAACCTGCTGTGTCATCCTTCCCACCTAATGTTCCCAAGTCTATTCACCCAAATGGTAAGTTGTACAGGTCTTTGGTATCTGACCACTTCTATTCTACTGGATCTGCTCTATGTGCAACATTGGTCTGACAGATGAGCAACAGGGCCAAGTAATCCTGTGTCCTGAAATAGTTGGACACTTCATGTGAGGCTGCCATCCCAATCAGGCTTTTGGTATGGCCAAGTTACTACACTCCCTATAAGGTTTGAGGAGGTGTCCCCATTGTCATGTCAGATTCATACATTGGGCAGTCTGAAGTTTGATAAGAGTGGAAATTCTACAATGTGAATATCATGGTGACAGTAAGACATTGACATTTCATGGTATACAATTGACTTGTATACAAATACCTTTCATCCTAATGTATTTGGTGTAGAGAAGGTAAGTGGCTAGGCTGCTGATCCCTTAGCCCATGTATATTGTTCATGCTACACAGGGCAATACCATACCTATATGAGTGCTACATATGCTATTTGCTGCCTACATCATGTGTCAATTGATACTTCGTGAATAATTTGATGTTGAAGCCTTTATTTTTCCAGACTTACCTTAGCAAATCTGAGGCTGTTTGGACAGCGTTGAGTATGGCTCTGCTCATCATTGTGTGACTAAATGGTATAGCAGGTGTTACATTTCTTATACACCTGTTAGTGTTGTGGGATATGTTGTCATTCAATTTGCTTGACTCTAGGTGTATGTGTCATTCATAGGTACATTAGTAATTAGTGTTAGTTCTGGACTAAGGTAGTAGTAATCAGTCTGTACAGTTGTTAGTGATGTAGGTGTTAAGATGTTGTCATGTAGAGGTTTCTACTCAGCATGTATGGCAGGAAGCTATGAGCCCGTCATGCACATTGTTTGGTACCCATTGTATTGTTGATGTTACTATACTCCCTGTGGTTGTCTGTGGATGTATCCTGTGTGCTAGGTAGGCCCCTATTACAGTGCATAGAATTGTTTTCTATGTGACAATATATCAGATTAGTGGGTGCAAAAACTCCAAAAGTATCTTTTACTAGTATTTAGATAGATCTTTCAATGACACACTATGGGGGTCATTCTGACCCCCGCCGGCGGCGGATGCCGCCGGCCTGGCGGGAACCGCCAGAAGACCGTACCGCGGTCAAAAGACCGCGGCGGTCATTCTGAGTTTCCCGCTGGGCTGGCGGGCGACCGCCAGAAGGCCGCCCGCCCGCCCAGCGGGAAACCCCCTTCCACGAGGATGCTGGCTCCGAATGGAGCTGGCGGAGTGGAAGGGGTGCGACGGGTGCAGTTGCACCCGTCACGATTTTCAGTGTCTGCCACGCAGACACTGAAAATCTATGTGGGGCCCTGTTAGGGGGCCCCTGACTGCCCATGCCAGTGGCATGGGCACTGCAGGGGCCCCCAGGGGCCCCACGACACCCGTTCCCGCCAGCCAGGTTCTGGCGGTGAAAACCGCCAGAACCAGGCTGGCGGGAAGGGGGTCGGAATCCCCATGGCGGTGCTGCTTGCAGCGCCGCCGTGGAGGATTCCCTGGGGCAGCGGGAAGCCGGCGGGAAGCCGGCGGGAAACCGCCGGCTTCCCTTTTCTGACCGCGGCTTTACCGCCGCGGTCAGAGTGCCCCCGGAAGCACCGCCAGCCTGTTGGCGGTGCTTCCGCAGTCGTTGGCCCTGGCGGTCCATGACCGCTAGGGTCAGAATGACCCCCTATATCATTTTGTGATGCACACTATATGGGAATGCCATATGTAGTGTCATCATCTGAGGTGTTTGCCATTGTATAAGTTGTGTACAGAATGATCAGTTAGGCATGTGATTGGAACACAACATGCAGTGTCCTATTAGAAGTGGGCTGAGTTTACTTTCATGGATCATGGCTAGTGGTGATTGAGTTGGCAGGTGTGGAGTAGGGGTAGGCATGATATTGTATTATTAGTCTACTGCATTTCCTTAGACTGATTTGATGATGGACAGTGATAATTTGTGTGGGGAAAGAAGCCAATCCATCTTGTGCATGATGCTTTTAAGTTATAGCTGAATTGATGGGATGGTGATGTAGAGGTCAGATGGTTGGTTTATGTTCTGGGTGAGACTGTGTTCATATGGGAAAGTTGAAAGTATCTTGTTGTGACAGGATTTAGGCACTGAATAGTTTCTAACTGGGGCTTTATTTGACAAAGATGTTTTGTTACTGTTGCAAATGTTGTAATGTATGTGTGTGTGAAGAATGTGATGACCGTCTCTCTCTCTCTTTCTGTGCATCAGCATCGGCAGGCAAAGGAGACGGGGCACAGCTAAGTGGGGAAGCTGCGAGCCACAGGAGCCACAGGAGCCAGAGTGCTGAGACCACCAACACCGAGGGACCCAGTGGCCCGGAGCTTGAGAGGAGTCCCACGGGGGAGACAGGGTCCACATCTTCATCATCGGAATCGTCCTCCAGTAGACACTCCCTGACAGTGGCGGACCCATCTGGGACCACCATAGCACCATCTCTGTCTGCCACCCCCCTTATTACCACCGCCCTCCCTGTAGCTTCCCACCTAGTTGGCCGTGGCCGCTCACCCAAGAGGGTGGGCGTATCCTTTGATGCCTCTGCTTCTGCCCCTGCCAGCCTTGCTACCCTCAGTGAGGAGGCTATTGGATATCTTTGTGATTCAGTCGACCATCATGAATGCCATCCAGGGACTGGCAATTCAAGTCTGACAGACTAATGTGTTCCTAGAGGGCATTCATGGTGCACTTGCTGGCCTACTGAGATCTTTTCAGGCTCTGGCCTCCACACTTCCATCCCCCCTCCACCTTCCGCTTCGCAATTCCAAACTCCTCTTCCCTGACCCAGCGAAAGCACACAGACAGACAAGCATGCATCCATGTTAACATCCAATGCTAGTTCAGACAAGCACAAGAACCAGAAAACACACCACTGGCATGCACACAAGCAACATACACCTGCACACACATCAACAGTCACAACCTGCCCTGACACCCCCACCACCCCCATCATCACAGACACAACACCTGACACATGTGCAGACACCACACCAACATTCACAGATCCAGCAACTACACTTATCTTACCCACAGACAGCACCACAGCAGACCCTCAGACATCCACCCCGGTCACCACACCCGCAGTCATCACAACCACTGACACTCCTACATGCAGCACATCCACCCAACCTGCAGTCACCACCCCAACAGATAGTCACCCACCCACCACGGCATCCCCCAGCACCTCCACCCCTCCTCAGTCCCGAACACATAAACACTCTCACTCAACCACCCAACAGACAGCCACCACCAACTAGCATACCTCTCACACACACGCACCCACGACAACCACACCAATATGTCAGACAACCACTGCCTCATCCTTCACTCACAAACCCTCTTCTGATGACGGTCCCTTTGTGTCTAAAAATTTGTTCCTTTCATGTTTTGACCTTTTCCCTACTCATTTTCACCAATGAGCCTCCTAAATGCTCAATTTCCCTTCCTACCTCTAAGGCTTCCTTAGCCCCCTGCATGTACCCATGCCCCTTCCCACACCAAGAAGTCTGCCATGCCCAAGAGAACCTAGCTCTCCCCAAAGGGTAGTCCTTACCCCTCTCCCAAACCTAATCTCAAAGATTCCCCTCCCAAGCCTAAGGCCAAACCCCTAATCTCTGAGGTGCCTGGCTGCCCCCTTGATGCCCCTACCTGTGGAGGTCACATGGCAGTCAAGATTAAAGTTTGGGGCACCAATATATGCATCAAGTGCATTTTGCACTATTTATATTTGGTCTGGCCTATGGCCTTGGACATTTTAATGTTTGTTCCAAAATTTAATAGAGTTGATGGTTTTGATATTACATATTTGTCCTGGATTTAGGGCCAGATGTAGCAAGGGTTTAGCGAGTCGCAAACGGTGAAAATTGCCATTTGTGAGTCGCTAAAGCCTCATTGCTATGTAGAAATGCATTTTGCGAGTCGGATCCGACTCGCAAAATGCATTTCTGACTCGCAAATAGAAAGGGGTGTTCCCTTCCTATTTGCGACTCGCAATGCTATGCATTTTCATTTGCGACCGCGATTGCAGTCGCAAATGAAAGCGCAGTTACCATCCACTTGAAGTGGATGGTAACCCAGGCGCAAACGGGAAGGGGTCCCCAAGGGACCCCTTCCCCTTTGTGTCTGGAAAAAAAACAAAAATTCAGGGCAGGCAGTGGTCCAATGGACCACTACCTGCCCTGAAAAATACCGAAACTAAAGGTTTCGGTTTTTTTTCAAAGTGCAGCTCGTTTTCCTTTAAGGAAAACGGGTTGCACTTTGAAAAAAAAAAACTGCTTTATTTAAAAGCAGTCACGGACATGGTGGTCTGCTGTCTCCAGCAGGCCACTATCCCCGTGAGTGCCCTGAATCGCTATGGGGTCGCAAATTGCGACCCACCTCATTAATATTAATGAGGTGGGTCTTTGCGACCCCATAGCGACTCGCAGAAGGTGTCTGAGACACCTTTCTGCATTCCAAATTGCGAGTTGCAATTTGCGAGTCGCTGGGACTCGCAAATTGCAACTCGCAATTTGGAATTTTGCTACATCTGGCCCTTAGTTTATTAGGGTATGTTTTAAAATGGCTGACATTGTTTGTGTGTGACCATTTGTGCGTAAGTGGGGTTTGTGCTACCTGTTTTGTCTGGGCAGCGTGTGAGGTTGTGTGCAGTGCATTTGTCCCCCAGTGATAGGTGTGTATTGTGTGATGGCCATTTGTATGTTGGGGACAAGTTGCTGTCATGGTATTGAGTGGTGTTAGTGTTGACATGTGTTTGTTGCAGTATTGTGTTTTTGTGTGCTTGGACTGTGTGCGTATGCTTGTTTGGTGAATGGTATGTCAGATACTTTGTGATGTGTGTTTGCTGGGTATGCCGATTGCTGCATTGTATGGTTGTGTCATAGTGTGTGTTTGATCCTTGTAGGTAGTAGGTTGTGTTGTATGTGTGATTTGTCAATGGGTAGTGTCTATTGTGGGTGCTTGCCAAAGCATTGATGGTGTTTCAGTTGTGGTATTGTAGTGTTGGTTTGTGGTGTTTTGTGTTGTTGTCTGCGACTGTGCTGGGTTTCTGGGAGTAGGTGTGTGTTTTTAACATGTGTGTGATGGCCGTAATGTGTGTACTGTGTATTTGTGTGTGTGTATGTGGCTGTTTGTTAGTGTGAGTATCAGTGTCAGGTTACATTTGTGTGTGTCACCCTCTCCACCCATTCTCGATTGGTATGTTGTGTGTGCGTACAAACTCTCACAATTTACAACAGTGACAGGTAAATGTGTGTACTTACGGTTGCTGTGGTCGTCTTCAGCGTTGAATCCGGTGTCTCTGGGCTAGCAGGCGGAATTGGAAAACGTGTAGTTCTGGTTTCATAGTAGCTCTGGACAAGTATGGTTTCCTGAAGGTGAGTGTCTCCTTTTATACAATTGGTTTCCGCCTGGGTTTCTGAGGTGGTGTGACTGTGGAGGAAACCTTGGCGATGTGGAACCTTGTAATCGATCAGGCGGAAACATGGTCTCTGCCCGACTGCAGGTGTCTACTGTCGTCCGTAGTGGCTAGACCGCACTGGCGGTGCCGGCGGTGCATTGGCTGCATTCTATTGAAAATACCGCCACAGTCATGTTATGGTGGTCTTCTCCGTCAGCCTGTTGGCGGTGTGACCGCCACTGCCAATTTGGCAGTCCTGGGACCACCAAACTTGTAATGAGGCCTTTGTTCTCTAAGAGCTTTGTTAGTGGTCTCTTTTGGTATAGCACATGGGACTTACTACTCTACAAAAGACAAAACAGAGTCATCACTTTCTGATCCAAACTTTGGTGCATCTTTTATCCATACTAGCATACGAATATGAGGAGCACCTCTTGTCTGGTACTCTTCCTGCCAAAACAAATGTGTTCCTTCTCCAAGAGGAGGATTGATTTTGTTGCAGATGAAGGCTATGATAGCTTGGAATCTGTGATTAAAATACCTGCAAACATTAGCAGGATCTAATAAGCAGAGTTCTTCAGCTGTCTTAAAATTAACATCTTTCAAATTAGGGTTTGCGTCTCTCAAAAATTCAGTGAGATCATCCCATGCATACTCTGCATAACTCAGTGTCAAAACCCATGTTAGTGGTCCTAGGTTTCTCAGCATACACTTTATTTCTCCATGACAGTGGAACCAATATTCATTGGTACCACATTGGCACGCCATTAAATTAATTAAGTTGTACTCAAAATTTTCATCTGTTTCTTCAACTTTGTTAAAAAACTCTCTTACAGACAAATTCTGAAGATGATCTCCTGTTTTTAAGATATGATTCACTTATTATGATAGTCCAGACAAGTCGCTTTCAAATAGAAGGTGAAACATGTATGGAATGCACTGTCTAAATCTGGGATCTTTTGAATATTATCTTGTTGATTGGTTTTTAACTACTGGTACTTGTATAGGCCGATCATCAAACCGACCTCCTACTTCTGTAGGAATGAAGTTTGGGAAGCAACGAGCCTGCAAGCTCTTTTTCCACACACTAATAGGAGCTTCCTTAGTTTGCTTTATCTGGTAAAGGTCTATAGCATCATCAATGACTTCTTTAGAATGTAATGGATGGATGCTGTGGTGCTCCTAGGTTTTTTCTGATTGGGATGGACCTACTTTTTCTATTTGTCCCACTCCAGACAAACACTCATCATCTTCATCAATATGTTCAATATAATTCTGCACATCATCTTTACAATAAACATTATTTTGTACCAGGTATCATTTGGCAAGTTTAACCTTATTAACATCAACCAACTCTTGCCATTTTTTTTTTTTTTTAGTAGATATACCATTTACCAAAATATTAAGTGGTTCTTCATTATGTTTGTCAACTACGATAGTTTAAACATTTTACATAATGTCTAATGGCAAATACACTACTTAAGGCCTTTCAATAATTTTGTGGGATGCAATTTACCTGTCATTGGCTCCAAATGTATAATTGTGTGAAATGTATGTACAGACTGTGGAAGGATAGATTCATACATATTTAAATATTTTAGTTGTTCTGGAACAGTTATAAGTTCTAGACCGTTATGCACTGATCTAGCTGGTGTTCTCTGACCCTCTAACTTGTCATTGAGGTACTTACAAATGATTTGTCGGACTGACAAATCAAAATGTTTTTCGACAAATAAAAAAGCAGCAAGTTCTTGCCACTTTTCCTTGTTTTCCCCTTCAGTTTTTTAAAATATATCTACGTTTTGTATTTCTATCTTATAGTGAGTGCATCTTCAACAAATACAAATATAGTTTGGCTTTTTGCAACTAGTTTTATTACATTTTGTAATCTCTTCCTAGAAGTTCTCAGTACCAGTTTCTGCACTCTCTTATACAATATCTCTACCTACAAATTCCTCATTCAAATTACAGTTCTCTTCAGGACCAAAGAAGCAAAACTGGACCTCGTCACAAACTTTTTCCACAACTTGTACAATACCATGCAAAAGTACTTTATTCATCTCTCCTAAATATATCGCTGGAGTCTTCACATAATAAAGTGTCTGAAAAAAACTTCTCATCTTTGAATGGTGAACTGCTAACATTCTAAAGTGATGAAAGGTGCTCTGGCACACTTTCCTAGATAATCATGCTGAAGAATGTCCTTGCAAATGTGTTAGATTTTTTACTTTCAAGGGATCTAAGCCTTGCAAATTTGAAATGTATCTCTTCAGAGTTCTACTTGTAATAAATCAATAAATTGTTACCAAATGCTACAAATACTATTAGAACTCCACTGGTAAACAGGGCGCTCTGTACATCTCCGCAGAACATCTACAGCTATGGATCTTTCATCACCTCTAGGAACAATCTTTTCTTTTTCTATTGGAGTCCTTTCCTTCATTTCATAACATCGACCAGTTGAATCCACTGCATGCTCTAATGTATCTTTCAAATATGCTTCTTTATTCAAGAAAGGTTCTGTGCTGGATGTGTGGTTCCATTATCCTCCAAATAGTTTACAAACATTACTTTTATTAACAAGTCTTTTCCTTTGGCTGCATCTTTTCATACCCAAGACCATTTTGTCCAAGCCTCTCATCCTATTTATTTTCAAAATAAAAAGTTTCTTCTTCAACTCAAACGCCTTATCAACTATATAATCTACCATTTTTTTGTTTCAATACTTAACAAGATTCTGAGTTACTCTACCACGAAACATTTTCACTCTAATTTCCTTGACCTGCTGTTGCCTCCTGGATCTTTCAGCTTTCTTGTTTAACTTCATCTGTCTATTGTCACAACCTTTTTAGTTTCCACAACTGATGTACATGTTTTCTCTTTCTTTTCTCCATTTTGCAAACATTTCAGTTTAGCACACAGAGCTAAAACAATGTGGTTCGCTTGCAAGCAACTTCTTTGTGTTTACTGCTATTTCCCACATGTTGTTTTTCTTTCTTCTGACTTCCAAATAGATAACATAATTTCCGCACTTTCTTTTTCTGTTGTATTTTATTTGTCATTTTTCACTTTCTCTTCCACTTCAACAATATGGGGGTCATTCTGACCCTGGCGGGTCAACGACCACGGGAGCACCGCCAACAGGCTGGCGGTGCTCCTAAGGGCATTCTTACCGCGGCGGTTCTGCCGCGGTCAGATGCGGGAAACCGGCGGTCTCCCGCCGGTTTCCCGCTGCCCTGCAGAATCCTCCATGGCGGCGGAGCGTGCTCCGCCGCCATGGGGATTCTGACACCCCCTACCGCCATCCTGTTCCTGGCGGGTCTCCCGCCAGGAACAGGATGGCGGTAGGGGGTGCCGCGGGGCCCCTGGGGGCCCCTGCAGTGCCCATGCCAATGGCATGGGCACTGCAGGGGCCCCCGTAAGAGGGCCCCACTCAGTATTTCAGTGTCTGCTATGCAGACACTGAAATACGCGACGGGTGCAATAGCACCCGTCGCACCTTCCCACTACGCCGGCTCAATTCTGAGCCGGCGTCCTCGTGGGAAGGTTGATTTGCCCTGGGCTGGCGGGCGGCCTTTTGGCGGGCGCCCGCCAGCCCAGGGCAAATCCCAAAATACCCTCCGCGGTCTTTAGACCGCGGAGCGGTATTTTGGTGGGGGAACTTCGGCGGGCGGGCTCCGCCGCCCGTCGAAGTTAGAATGACCCCCTATATCTGTATAAACAAAAGGTTTTTTTAGAATTCCTTCACAATAAAATACTCTCATTGAGTCAATTACATAGATACTGTTTTGCGCAAATGAACAACCCATGCAGCATGTTGAAACAGTCTCTCCACTCCACTTCCACATACCTTTCAACATCATCGCAAAAGCAAACAATAAAACTAATTTTGATTCCACAAATATTCTAATGTTTTTATATGTTAAGATACAGTTGAACATGAATGCACTTAAATACCTACACTACTTTACAGCATAACCCTAGAATTCTAGACATATATCTGTCTTACTATAGTCACATACTATACTCAGGCCAGTAAAACATTAAAATATAAGTTTGTTCCAATGTTTTCTTGTTAACAAAATAACCACACTTGCCACATAATCCATCATCTGCCACATAATCTGGAGATTTGTAAAAAAATAAAAACTTTTTCTTTCTAGCTGAAACTGTTCACAAATTAAAAATAATACACCACAAACTCTGGCACTCAGTGTAAGGCCATTTCCATAACAATGTATTTTCTTTATATATTGCTACATTTGGCCCTTAAAATGTTACTAATTAGGTCCAAGATTTCCCATACTATGTTACTGCATTATGCAACATATCTTCATTTGTCTTCTAACATAATTTACTCAATCCTACCAAACATTTTAATCACATCTACAACACATTTTCAGTACTGGCACAATACCTCTTATACCTTATAAATCCCCTATTTCAAACATTACATATATAATAAAAAAAATTAGACCCATAATGGTTCAAACAACTTTCCACTTAAAAACTCAATTTAAACTTTTAATCATTCTGCCAAAAACTCCATTACCATATTATAAACATTTTCTATTAACTATTGAAAATCTCTGTCACCACTCCTTACTTACAATAGTTGGTTTTAACATATAGGCCCTCCTTATAACATTGACGGTATATAGACCATCGCCGCAGCTACCAGCTACCAGCCGTATTATGATCGCAGCTGTATTTCTGCCAGCAGCAGTACCACGCCAGAAGACCGCCACAGACCGTATCATGACCCATGATACGGTGTGGCGGTGTTCTGTTGGCGGACGCTGCTGATGGCAGCAACGCCCCATTCCGTCTCCTGCCAGAGGACCACCTGGATCCAGGTATGTCGGGGGCTCTGATAGGGGAGAGGGGCTTTGTGTATGTGTGTGTATGTGTATGTCAGTGCGTGCATAAATGCAGGTGTGTGATGCGCACTGTCTGTGCGTGCCTGTATGGATGTGTGAGTGCGTGTATGTTGTGTTGTGTGCATGCATGTGTACATGTATGTATATCAGTGTGTGGGTGTGTGTGTATGGATACATGCATACGTGGATGAGTGTGGGTATGAGTGAGTTTATGCGTGTGTTCGTTGGTGAGTGAAGGTGCGTGTATGTCATGGGGGAGTCTGGAGAGGGTGGGGATGACGGGAAACCTTGGGAGGAGGATGGGGCGGGGAAGACCCCTATCAGTGACAGCAAAGGAATTCCCTGTCACTGATAGTGCCTACCACCATGGTTTTCGTGGAGGTAAGGAAGCCACGAAAACCATGGCGATAGGCGTGGTCATAATCCCGCAGGCGGGCTTGTGACGGCTACCTGGCTGGAGACTGAAGTCTCCAGCACAGCGTGGCGGACGGTGTGGTACATTGGCAGTTTGGCTCCAAACCGCCAATGTCATAATATGGAGAAAAGTACCGCCAGCCTGTTGGCAGTACTTTTCTCCATTTTACCACTGTCCACCAGGATCGTAATGAGGGCCATAATGTACACTTTTTTTACTTTTATTGTGAGACACAACTCCCTCCAAAAATAGTACTCAATTTACATACCTCTAAATGTCTTTTGATGATAAATAAATCAGATTCACAATCTCAGTTCACATTTTTCTCTGTGAAACTGTAATAGTTAGCAAATCACAAACTCTGTTTAATCTTTTATTTATATTACCTTACTTTTCAATGGTTACTGTTTGTTGATCCTACTTTGTACTCTTCCTGGGAAGCTCAAATCCCTTCTGTGTGCTACAGGACTCACAACTCCTTTGCATCCCCCTGCGCGGACCCCCTTGTAATTTTGCGAAGGAGTCGGGGACAAAAAAATATTTCTATTTATTTTATTCCACACTTTTCACCACATTATAAAACATGTTTTTTTAAAACCTATTCCACCCAACTCTCTATTTTAGTTATAAGTGATTGTCTCCTTTAAGAGTTGCTTCTCCCCCCACACTGAATGTCCACAGGTGCCATAGCAACATCGTGCAGAACACTGTACTGTACCAGGAGTTCAAAACTTCACTACATATACTGGTAGCAGCAGTCTAACTTTACTGTATGCTGCAGCAGGTGTTTTTTTACAACCGCATATATGCTAAAAAATAAGTACCAATAACAAAATTACTACCTTCTATTTGTTAGTCGCAACCTACTCTAATACATAACTGTTTTCACAACATCCAATCACATACATGTTTTTTAAAATGTGCAAGTCCTCCCTTGTAACCACCTCACATTTTCAAACCTTCTTAATTCAGCTGCAGCCTTCTCTTGTGTGCAACAGCTCCTTTATTTTGAAATGTTCAGTGTGGATTGTAGGTCACAGCTTTGTTTTTTGGGCTGGTAAGTATGCAAGAAAAAGTGGCATTTACAGGGAACTTGATTTGCCTAGTATGGATATAACTTGGGTTACCCAAAGAGGATTAAGGTGGCATCAATTGCTTCCATTTGTTGAAAGCATTAGAGGTACCCAGCCTCCTCACCTCATTATTGTAGACTGTGGTGTTAATGACCATGGCAACTGGAAATACTAATGAAGGATACCTTTGTTGAAAATAATGCACATTTTCCCTCACACTGTCTTTGTGCTCTGAAATGTATGCCAGAGGGAAAAATGGAAGGGCTCAACTCAAATTTGCCCACAAATAGACAATGCCAGGAAATATGTCAATAAAACTGTTTCAGCATTTCTCAGAGAGCATAATATGGGCTCAGTCTACAATAATAACCTCCACTTTGACATTGATGACATATACAGGGGAGATGGAGTGCATTTCACATATGAGGGAAACAGAGTATTTTTAAGTGACTTAATAACTGTGCATTTGCTAATATATACATTAAACTTATACAACCAACAAATATAAAGGCTGTTTTTAGAGCCACACTACATACCAAACACTTTTAAAATTTTAAAGAAAGCCTCATTTATTTTTTTTGCAAAAATTGAGATATGCAACTCTGTCACGGATCCACAAACCAAAAGCTAATTTCAATGCACAACAAACAACATATTTGTCATATATTTGTATTTATTCGCTATACCTGACAGTAAATTTTGCAATACATCACAGGAATCAAAATTCCCTACTATGACTCAATGGACAACATTCACAGAGCCTTTTGAGTGGTATAAAATCTATCAGTATGTCTGTTAGTGGCTGAATAATTATGTGACTCCTCTGTCAGTGTATACGCCACTATGTGAAAAGGTCTCTTACTGAATGCGTAGCTGTCATAATGAGTACCTCCACTTAGGTCCAGTTAGGTCTCAGTAAATCAAACCCAGCTCAACCCTTGGTAGCTTGGCAACGAGCGACAAGCCTTAACTTAGGAAACAGAAGGTAAAGCATTCAAATATCATAAAACAGTAATTAAATAAAACACAGGAAACAGTTTAAACATCCATTCAATTTATAAACATAGGAAACATGTTTAGCTTTAAAATGACACCAAAATGAAAATAATCGGATAAGGGGAACTGGAGATATGAATTTTTAAATAATTAACGCTTTCTAGCTCATAGAAACAAAAGGCACCAATCTGGACATCTGGTTGCACCGCGACCAGGGCAAAGTAAAAGTTTAAGGCCAACCACGATGGAGCCCGGCTCGGCTACAGCCCGCGGGAGCCCTCGGTCAAAAGTTTACTTCAGGACTTAGTCGTTTTTCTGGAGATTTTCTTCAGCGGGATGAACCTGCCAGTCCAATCTGACCACCTGGTACTCTTCCTCGGATACGTGTTGTGGGAGCCCTCGTGGAGATTTTTACCTTCAGACTTAGTCATTTTTTCGAGGTGAAAATCCTTTGACCGGGGCAAACCTGAATCTTGATCCTACGTCCTTGGACCCCTCTTTGGATACATTGCCTGGGAGGTCCCGGTCAACTTCCTACGTTCCGACTTAGTCACGTTTTTGGAGATTTTCTTCACCGGGACGAACCTGCAAGTCAGGCCGGGTTGCGGTTGAAGCAAGCCAGCTAGAGTTGCTGCGGCGGGTCGGTCCCTCTATGGAGCTTTTTTCCAAAAGTTCTCCAACCTTCTCCAAACTTCTGGATCTTCTTCCAGATGTTCTTTTAAGGTTCTTTTGAGGTCCACACTTCACCCCCAGGATCCAGAAGCTCTGAGATGTTCCTTGAGGGAGCGGTCTACAACTCCCAGAATGCATCTGGCGCGAACTTCTTTTTGGCCACTGGACAGTGGTCAGCTGGTTGGTTTCTTCAGGAGTTGGTGCAGGGGACTCTGGTTAGCAAGTTTTCACCTGTAGCAAACAGGGAGACCCTCCTTGAACCAGTTGAAGCCAGGCAAAGTCCTTCTTGTGGTGAAGCCCAAGTGTGCAGCTGGTGCAGTCCTCCAGAGTGCAGTGTCCAGGTGCAGGCCAGGGGTCCAGCAGGGCAGTCCTTCTTCTTCTGTAGTTCTTCCTTGTTGGAATCTGATAGGGATCTGGTAGGGAACTGAGGTGTGGGTGCAGGTCTGCCAGTTTTATCCTTGCTCCTGGGTGGAAGACAGGGAGGTCCTGGTTCTCCCATCAGGGGCACGGTCCTTCCCCCTGTGATGACCACTTCCTGGGAAGTGTGGCAAAAATCAATCCCAGGGAGCAACATTCCTCAAAAATCCATCATGGCTGAAAGTGATTTTTGGAGGTTACATCTGGCTGACCCCACCCACTGATGTGGCTAAAAATCCTAAACACACCCCTCGCCTGCCCTCTCCTAATTTATTCATGGGGGCACCTAATTGTCTGGGTTTTCAGGATGTGAGGGATGTGAGGGTGTTGCTGGATTGCTGCAAATGTCCTTCCCTGCCTTTGAAGACCAGTTTGGCAGCCACCTCCTTCCTGCTTCGCCATCTGCTGAGGGGAGATCTCCTCCCCCAATCACATCTCTTTGTGTTGAGCCAGGCCACTTCACACCTGAGCAAAGCAGCAAAAACACTGCAGGGCTGAAGTTGGCAACTTTTCAGGTAAAGTTAAATACTCTTTACCTGAACAAGTTATATTAAATCCAACAACTGGAAGTTGTGGGATTTATTATAACAATTAATTTGATACTAAACTTGTGGTATCTGTTACTTAAGGCGACTTTTAAAATTGAAATAAAGTCTCCCCATTCTAGCCTATGGAGGCCATTCACTACCATGACGGAAAATGAATTTGTCTGTTTTACCTCACCAGGGCTTATAAAACTATTTTTATAATCTCCCTGCTTATAGTTAGATGGCACCCAGCCCTAGGGGCACATAGGGCACACCTTTGGGGTGACTTATATGTAAAAATAAGGTAGTTTAAGACTTTGGAACTACTTTTAATTCCAAAGTCGAATTTGCATGTAACTTTAATTTAAAAGCAGCCATCAAGGCAGGCCTGCCTTTAAAGTGACACTGGGCACCTCAGCAGTGCACTACCTATGCTAGGGCCCCTAAACCTACATGCCCTACCATATACTAGGGACTTATAGGTAGGTTGACTTAGCCAATTATAATTAGCCTAATTTGCATACTGATTTTACACAGAGCACAGGCCCTGGGACTGGTTATCAGTACCCAGGGCACCATCAGAGTCAGGAAAGCACGAGCAAAAAGTGAAAAATGGGGGCAAAAAGTTAGGGGGCCTCTGCAATCAGCCCTGTTCTCTCACATAAGCCCTCCCAGCCCACACGCCCAGGAGACTCAGCCCAACCCGTGAGAGTCTTCCTAGCTTGTCAGGCGAGGAAGACAGTGAAGAGAACAGGCTGTCCCTTTGCAGGGCCTACTCTGCCTTACATCTCCTTGCCGTGGTCACTCCCTCTGGGTAGTAAATCCATCCCAACAGTGAAAGGACCCATCTCAAACTGAAACTTCCCTCTAGGGGGGGTCTTCCTTATCTCTCTCTGCCAACTTGGGTAGTGAGGTGCCTACCTCCCCTATCCCTAACTTTTCAAGGGCAAAACCTAGCTTACCCAAAGAGGTCACCCAACACTTGAGGAACCCCACCATGACCAGCAGGGTCAGGGGACCTACTTTGCTTTTGGCCCTGGGGTCTGCCTCCCAGGCCAGGTGCAGTGCTGCCATGAAGGCCAGCACCCAGCAGAGGCTACTCACAACTGTTAGCAACCAGAACCATACCCTAGGCTCTCCACTGACAGGTGGCTAAGCTGCTTTAGGGGCAACTGTGGGTCCTGGCACCCCTCTTGCTGTCTAGAGTGGGGGGCTACCATCTCCAGTGGCAGACACCCTCCTTCCACTCTCCCTTTTGTCCGTACAGGGGCAACTCCCTGCAGCTGGACAGCTGCCTAACTACTCAGGACTTCCTTGGGGTCAGATGAGACCTCACCAGTGCCAACTCTGGGCTCCCCCTCTACTGGGGCAGAGGGCCTTTGGCTTCCTGGAGCTCTCTTTAAGTGTGGCCCACCCTTCCTTTTCTTCTTTCCTTTTCTTGGGGACCCCTGTCTCCTAACTGTAGGGACTGACTCCCCAGGACTTTGGGTTGGGGGGCACCCTGGGCGACCACCCCATCTGGGACCAGACTCACCTCTGGGAGGTCATTGCCCAGGATACAATCTCGGGGGGGTCAACACTGACTACCACCCTAAATCAGTCAAGGATACCCTCCCCCCTAGGGGCACTGTGGCTACAGGTTTGGAGTTGACATCCCCTGTGGCTATCCTGACTTTCCTGGTCTCTCCTGGGACAAACATGTCTGGGGTACCTAACTAGTCACTCACTATAGTGTGACTGGCACAGGTGTCTCTCAGGCCAGTGGTAGGGATCCCATTCACCTGAATGGGGTGAAAGTGCCTACTCCCACCCTCAGGGATCACCAGTTTACCATCTGGTCCTGTCTCCCAGCCCAATGCTAGGAGGCCTTCATCATCTGAGGAGTCCTCCTCCAGGGCTACACTGGACAGCCCAGTGCTAACCACCTTCTTTGGACAGGCTGCATCTCCTCTGAAGTGACCTGTCTGCTGACAGTCAAAGCAAGCCTTACTGTTCAAAAGCTTTTTTAACCATGGGTCTCCCTGTCTCTGCTTGTCAGAGTGGGAGTGGTATTTACTCCCCTTCTTCTTAGGGTTCTGGGGTACAGAGGGAGTCTCTGTGGTGGGCTTACCACCTCCCTCCTTAGGAGTTTGGTGACCTGACCACCCCTTCTTGGAGTCTCCCCTCTGGGACTTGACAACCACCCTGGTTCTCAACCACTCATCAGCTGCGTCCCCCAGCTCTCTAGGGTTGGTCATCTTAGAGTCCACTAGATGCTGGCGTAACTTTTCTTGGATATAATTGGTCAAGATTTGCTCCCTCATGATCATATTGTACAACCCCTCATAAGTATTTACTTTGTTACCATGAATCCAGCCCTCTAGTGCCTTAAGTGAGGTGTCTACAAAGTCAACCCAAGACTGGGTATTGGCCTTCTGGGTGTCCATGAACTTCATCCTATTCTGCTCTGGGGCCAGACCAAACTTTTTAGTTAAGCATCTCTTCATACTGGAGTACGAATCTGCCTCCTCCCCCCTCAAGGTTAGGAGCCTATCCCTCCCAGAGTTGGGGACCAACTCCCAAAGAAGTGAACCCCAGTACTGAGGCTTAACTCTCCTCATCTGGAGGGCCCTCTCAAAGGCCCTCAGCCACTTATCTATGTCATCCCCCTCTACATAGGTAGGAACCACCCCCTTGGGTAATCTGGGGCAAAAAACCCCACCCATGGACACCTCAGCTTCTCTGTCGCTGCCACCATCTCCTTTCTCTTCCCTTGCCCACTCTTTCTCTTCTAGGGCAAGCTTTTGCGCCTCCAAAGCCATAAATGCTAGCTGGGCCTCCAGCTCTCTTTCCCTGAGGGACAGGTTCTCTCCTCCTGAAGGGGCTCCCTTCCCCCTACTAGCTTCGAGTATGACCCTAGTGACTGTGTGCAGTGAGGACCGGTCTTCCTCCTCCTCACCTAGGCTCAGATGCCTTCCCTCCCTGAGTGGTTGGGGCTAGCATCCTCCCCTGCTTCTTCCTCCTCTGGAGCTTCCTCTGTGCCTACGTCTTTGGCCTCAGCCCATGCTGTCAGGGATTTAATCATGACATGCTTCCTGAAGTCAGTGGTTGCAGGCAACCCCCTCGCAGTACACAACCCCCTAAGCTGGACAACTGTCAATGTGGGTAGGCTAGCTAGATCAAGCTCCATGGTCCCCTAGTTTTGTGTCAACAAAAACATTTTGCAAAAATTGGAAACAAGAATTTAGAAAAATCACAAAAATTCAATAATTGAAATTAATCCAAATTAAAAATGAAAAACAATTTTTGCACTAGGACAATTTAAAGGATTTTTAATTTGCCTTACTCAAAACTATAACATGATACTGAACACAAGTACAGGATCCCACCACTGCGCACCAAAAATGTTGGAAAACAGGTTATTGGTAAGGGCAGGTAAATACCTACACTTAGGTCCAGTTAGGTCTCAGTAAATTAAACCCAGCTCAACCCTTGGTAGCTTGGCAACAAGCGACAAGGCTTAACTTAGGAGACAAAGCATAAAGCATTCAAATATCACAAAAAGTAATTAAATAAAACACAGGAAACAGTTTAACAATCCAAAATCAATTTATAAAAAAGGAAATATTTATTATTAGCATTAAAATGACACCAAAATGAATAAAACACGAGAAGGGGAACCGGAGAAATGAATTTTCAAAGAATTAATGCTTTCTAGCGCATAGAAACAAAAAGCACCAATCTGGTCATCTGGTCGCACCTCGACCGTGGCAAAGCCAAAGTTTAAGGCCGACCGCGATGGAGCCCGGTTCGGTTACAGCCCGTGGAAGGCCTCGTCAAAAGTTTACTTTAGGACTTAGTCGTTTTTCTTGAGATTTTCTTCAGCGGGACGAACCTGCCAGTCCAATCCGACCTCCTGGAACTCTTCCTCGGATACGTCTCCTGGGAGCCCTCAGTGGAGATTTTTACCTTCGGACTTAATTGTTTTTTCGAGGAGAAAATCCTTCGACCGGGGCAAACCTGAATCTTGATCCGACGTTCTTGGAGCCCTCTTCGATACACTGCCTGGGAGGTCCCGGTCAACTTCCTACGTTCGGACTTAGTCACTTTTTTGAAGATTTTCTTCACCGGGACGAACCTGTGAGTCAGGTCGGGTCGCAGTTGAGGCAAGCCAGCTAGAGTGGCCGTGGCGGGTCGGTCCTCCCTCTAAGGAGCTTTTTTTCCAAAGTTCTCCAAACTTCTCCAAACTTCTGGATCTTCTTTCAGATGTTCTTTTAAGGTTCTTTTGAGGTCCACATTTCACCCCAAGGTTCCAGAAGCGCTGAGATGCTCCTTGAGGGTGCGGACTACAACTTCCTGAATGTACCTGGTGCAAACTCCTTTTTGGCCACTGGACAGTGGTCAGCTGGTTGGTTTCTTCAGGAGTTGGTGCAGGGGACTCTGGTTAGCAAGTTTTCACCTGTAGAAAACAGGGAGTCCCTCCTTGAACCAGTTGAAGCCAGGCAATGTCCTTCTTGTGGTGAAGCCCAAGTGTGCAGCTGGTGCAGTCCCCCAGAGTGCAGTGTCCAGGTGCAGGCCAGGGGTCCAGCAGGGCAGTCCTTCTTCTTCTGTAGTTCTTCCTTGTTGGAATCCGATAGGGATCTGGTAGGGAACTGAGGTGTGAGTGTAGGTCTGCCAGTTTTATCCTTGCTCCAAGGTGAAAAACAGGGGGGGTCCTGGTTCTCCAATCAGGGGCAGGGTCTGTCCCCCTGTGATGACCATTTACTGGGAAGTGTGGCAAAAATCAATCTCAGGGATCAACATTCCTTAAAAATCCATCATGGCTGAAAGTGATTTTTGGAGGTTACATCTGGCTGAGCCCACCCACTGGTGTGGCTAAAAATCCTAAACACATCCCTTTCCTGCACCCTCCTAATCTATTCAAGGGGCACCTAATTGTCTGGGTTTTCAGGATGTGAGGGTGTTGCTGGGTTGCTCCAAATGTCCTTCCCTGCCTTTGAAGACCAGTTTGGCAGCCCTCCACCCCTTCCTGCTTCCCCATCTGCTGAGGAGAGGCTGGCCAATCAGAGCAAAGCAGCAAAAACACTGCAGGGATGAAGTTGGCAACTTTTCAGGTAAAGTTAAATACTCTTTACCTGAACAAGTTATATTAAATCCAACAACTGGAAGTTGTGGGATTATTATAACAATTAATTTGATACCGAACTTGTTGTATCTGTTACTTAAGTGGACTTTCAAAATTAAAATAAAGTCTCCCTATTCTAGCCTATGGAGGCCATTCACTACCATGACGAAAAATGAATTTGCCTGTTTTACCTCACCAGGGCTTATAAAACTATCTTTATAAGGTTCCTGCTTATAGCTACATGGCACCTAGCCCTAGGGGCACATAGGGCACACCTTAGGGGTGACTCATATGTAAAAATAAGGTAGTTTAAGACTTTGGAACTACTTTAAATTCCAAAGTAGAATTTGCATGTAACTCTAATTTAAAAGCAGCCAGCAAGGCAGGCCTGCCTTTAAAATGACACTGGGCACCTCAGCAGTGCACCTATGAGTGCACTACCTATGCTAGGGTCCCTAAACCTACATGCCCTACCATATACTAGGGACTTATAGGTAGGTTGACTTAGCCAATTATAAATAGCCCAATTTGCATACTGATTTTACACAGTGCCCAGGCTCTGGGACTTATTAGCAGTACCCAGGGCACCATCAGAGTCAGGAAAACATCAGCAAAAAGTGAAAAATGGGACCAAATGGTTAGGGAGCCTCTGCAATCAGCCCTGTTCTCTTGCACTATGACTAAGTGTGTAGCATTAGCTGGTCAAATATATATTTTTCACTACATGTTTGAGTAGGTACATGTGTCTCTCAGTAGGTACATTACTATCTGAGTGTCTCTGGGAATGGGTGTATGAGTGTCTATATGGGTCTTTGAGTATGTGCCTCAAGTTCTGGGTGCACCTTTGAGTGGGTGCCTGAGGTTTTGAGTGGATTTCTGCCTGGGTAAAAAAGTATCTCAGGTTGGCCGAAACTAAGTGTGACAGTGCGTGCAGCATTAACTGATGAAATGTATAATGCTGACCACGTGTGAGTGTGTGCATAAGTGTTTATATGGGTCTCTGAGTGCCTACTTGAGCTTCTAAGTATATCTATGAGTGGCCACATGAGGTTTTGAGTGGCTTTGTGAGTGAGTGAAAAAAGTCTCTCTCGGTAGCTCTGAATAACTGTAACAATGTGTGCATCATTATCTATTTAAATATATTTCTTTTTTTCTTTCATTAGCAGGATTCATGACTCCATTGCAATGTTACACAGGAGGATATGCTGAGCGCCACAACGGAGTCGTGGATTTACAATCTCCCCCCAAAAAAAAACATTTTTACCTCTTAAAACTCATAACATATGCCTCACAAACCCCTACATCATCACCATGGGGTTAGTGTACCCCTACCCTGACCTCTAATAACTGTCTCATAAATTAAATCCATCCCCCGGGACCGTTGCCATTGCAGAAAATGGCAGCTGCAACTTTTTGAAGTGCGTCCACCCAGCCAATCAAACTCTGTGTGGCTTGCAGATTTGTGGTGCACTGCACTACTTCCGCAACTGATCCGGGTCCCCAGATATACAAATCTGTTTTCCACCTAATTTCTCAAAAACTACTGAGCGGAATTGCACCAAAACAAAAAAAGCACTCTTTTTGGACCACGACCCAAGTCCCTGACAAATTTGGTGTAATTTAGTCCAGTAGTTTTTGCGTTATCGCTGCTCTAAATCCCAATGGAAAAATGAATGGGGAAAATGTGTTTTGGGACCCCCTTTTTTCTTGCATCCCCCCAGATGGATCACCCCAAAACTTCCCACATAGCAGTCTCAGAACTGGCAAATTGTTGTGGAAAGTTCTGTGATGATTCGTCAAGCGGCAACAAAGATATTGGCAAGTAAAAAACGCTTTTTATATAGAAACTAGGTCCTAACTATAACTACCTAGTGGCGACCTCCAGTAGGTAATATATATATATATATATATATATATATATATATATATATATATATATATATAATAATAATGATTACTCCAAACAGTTCTCTACAAACATTTCAACTGCTGATGGCAACAAAACGTAATAGTGCTGGGACACCCTTTAATTTGATTCACAATGTTTCACCAAGTCCATGGATAACAAACCTCACTAACTCATAAGTGCTGCAGCATCAACGTTTGTTTTTCATAGTTGGGTAAGGCCCAACCCATTTCAGCCAACGACCTTTCACACAGGTTTAGGAGCCTCCATGATGTGCTCATAGAAATTGTGCATCCATATTTAAACACAAAGAAAGGACAAATACACCATTCAAAAACAAGGAGCAGGATATCAGTTATAATGGGAGGCATCTTGGAATGCCAGTGATTCCAAGCAAAATTTCATTCAGGTGTATGAATACATTCTGATTGTTAACATTAACAGCTTATCCTCCACCCTATTACTTTAACATATATTTTTTGTCAACGCAAGCTGCCATAGTGCAAGTTTAGTATGTATGCCTTCATTTCAAATACAAAGGGGATGAATGATGATGTAACAATTAACCTGTGCTCATAGTTTTTGAATATGTGTAAAAATACAGCTTATATAATGGGTGATCTAAGTTAATAATAATTCCAATTCATTGTATCCACAACATGCTATATTTTTAAATGGCTTCTATTGTACACATAGTCACCTATTACTTTAGATTAATTATATCTATGCAGCTATATATATATTTATAATCATAAACACATTTCTTCATGCACCCCTTATACACAAGATGCCTATTCGACGTGTAAGCACTAAAAATATGTCATCCCTTATAATAATTTTTGATGTGGTGACTTTAGTCTATTTCACCCAAGTGGCTTGCCATGACAGTGTATCAATAGTAATATATATTTTACAAAGTTGTGATATATGAGCAATTTATTTTCATTGATTCAAACATTGTTGAACAAAAGTCAATTATAAATCACAGCTTAACTGTGCGAAACCTTCTCCATCCTTGATACTGTGAAGATCAACCAAAGTGCACCTGCGTAAACAATAAAAGTTAAAGTTAAAACTATTTAAAACATCTTTCTAAATACTCCTGGAAACAGGAAAACACATTATTTGCATATCATCAACATAATTTCATGGCTGAATGGCCAGATCTGTCTTTGTCCAAGTTCAGTGCCCCTGAAATAACAGTATCAAACTTCATGGTATATCTTGATTCCAGTTTCCTTACTTCTAGGGCCCTGTTGCCACCACAAATGCTAATTCTTACCCTATCAAAAGCAGAAAAAAAACCTTGTGAGAATAGGAACTTGATTGCGTTGGTCAAAAAAAGTACCTAGCAACTGGATATTGTTGGTCATGATTTTTAATTGCCCGCACATGTTCTAAAATGGGTTTCTTAACTGGATGAATGGTACTTCCTGTGTGCATTTTGTCACATGGACAAAGTAGACAATATACACAGTTATCAGAATTGTATGTCAGATGTTTGTTAATGACAAATTATTTCTGACTATTAGGAATGTTGTAACTAGAGATCTTGTTCTACATGGTTTGCATTTGTTACACAGGACAAAACCTGATCTACTGTGACATTTGGTTACCCAGTGATGACTCAATAGATCTTTTATGATTTGTTCCTTCTAAACATTTTTTTAGAATATTCTTTCAAATATATAGAAAGAATTTCATCTGTGCTTGTCTGGTCTGATCCATTCATATTCAAGCCTATTGTTTTGGGGAAAATGATCTATCTATCTATCTATCTATCTATCTATCTATCTATCTATCTATCTATCTATCTATCTATCTATCTATCTATCTATCTATCTATCTATCTATCTATCTATCTATCTATCTATCTTATCTATCTATCTATCTATCTATCTATCTATCTATCTATCTATCTATCTATCTATCTATCTATCTATCTATCTCTCTATCTATCTAATCATCTATCTATCTATCCGATTACCTTACCTACAATTACTGTGCTGGGTAAAGGTATGCAAGGTAGAGGCATATTTGTGGCAAAGGCATGAATCGGTAAAAACGTTTGTGGAAAAGATGATTTGGTAAAGAATATTTCCCTTTTATCGCAGCTAGTGCTACCATTGACTCAATGGTATTCCGCTGAAAGTGGTCCTCAAACTTGGATTGGACTAAATCATCCCTCAGATCATTTCCTGCCTGTTAGACCTGGCATCCTTGGCATTGTCTCTGCTAACTTTTTGCCTCTGTTTCCCAGGTTACTGATGTACAATGGACTCTGTTTTTTCTGTTTTTGTTACTCCAGGCACTTTACCACTGCTATCCAGTGCTAAAGTACAAGTGCTCCTATGTAAAATATATGTGTAATTGACTTTCCATGCATGGCATATTCAGTTTACTAGTAACTCCCTAGTACAGTGCACTAGAGGTGCCCCGGCCCTGTAAATCAAATGCTACAAGTGGGCCGGCAGCACTGGTTGTGCCACCCACATACGTAGCCCTGTAAACATGGCTCAGACCTGCCACTGCAGTGTCTGTGCGTGCAGTTTTAAACTGCCAGTTCGACTCGGCAAGTGTACCCACTTGCCAGACCTAAACCATCCCTTTTAATACATGTAAGGCACCCCTAAAGTAGGCCCTAGGTAGCCCCATAGGCAGGTTGAAGTGTATGTTAAAGGTGGGACATATACTAATGTGGTTTACATGTCCGAACAGTGAAATACTGCCAAATGTATTTTTCACTGTTGCAAGGCCTATCTGCCTCATAGGTTAACATGGGGGCTGGCTTTAAATATTATTAAAGGGCAGATTCCATTACAGAGCAAATACAAATTTGGAGTTTAGGGTCTCTGAGCTCACAATTTAAAAATACATCTTTTAGTGAAGTTGGTTTTTAGATTGTACATCTGAAAATGTCGCTTTTAGGAACTAGGCATTTTCTTGTTTAAACTATTCTGTGACTCTGCCTGTTTGTAGATTCACTGTGTGGGTCAGTTTGACAGTTGGGCTGTTTGCACCTCTCTCTAGACAAGTGACACAAAGGGAGCTGGGGTGTAGCCTGCATATCCTGATGAGCCAGCTGTGCTCGGAGGGAGGGGAGGAGTGGTCATTCACACCTTAAAGGGCTGTGCCTGCCTTCACACAATGCAGTCTCCAACCCCCTGGTGTATGTCGGGGTCCTGGTCTGGGCAAGGCAGGATTTCACAAGCAAGAGAGACTTTCCTTCGAGTAGGCCAACTTCAAAGGCAGAAAGGGGTATAAGAAGAGCACCCAAAACCCCTGAAAATTAGATCACTTCTGGAATCAAGAGGAACCTCTGCCAAGGAGAAGAGCTGAAGAGCTGAGGAGAAGTGCTGCCCTGCTTGTGACTCTGCTTTGGGGAGCTATCCTGCAGTTGCTGCTTCTGCCTGTGAAAGGGGACAAAGACTGGACTATGTGGTATATTCCTGCTAGAGAAGAATCTCCAAGGGCTTGGAGTGAGCTTGTCCCCTGTTCTGAAGTCTCAGGGCCATCAAAGATTTTCCACACCAGCACTTCGACTCTCTGCTGAGACTCCTGCCCTGACAAGTGGTGCCCTATCCAGTCCCTGGGCGCTTGAAAGGAGAAGCTAGTGAAAATCCAAGAAAACCGACTTCGGACAACTCCGGACCGATGCCGCTGCCGAATCCCGTGACGCTGCCTGCACCTGAGTCCGTGGTCCTCGCTGGAGTGTGATGACCCTCACAGGCCCAGTACTGCTGCAGCCCCTCAGAAGTCCGCAACTCTGTGGAAGTCGCCGCACCACATTGTGACTGCCAGATATCGACTCCGCCCCAAGAGCGCAGATTCAACGCTTCGCAATGACACCATCTCACCTCCACCGCTCCACAGCAAGAACCTGATGCCTCTTCGTAATGCCTCAGCTCCTTTGCCCCACAGCACTGGAACTGACGCTGCCTCAGACCCAGTGACACCACTATCCCTGACTTCACGCACCGTCTTGTTTTCAGACTTTACTAAGATACTGTACCTGGGGGTATGCGTGACTCCAGACCCGGCGCCATTTGCATCATATTGTTGGGAACGACTCCGTCACGAAGCACTGTTAACACCTCACCAAAGCATTTTGTGTTTCTAAGTGCTATTTTTAAGTTTAATCTTTGAAAATTCATAACTTGAATTCTGTATGTCAGCTTTTTGTCATTTTGGTCTTGTTTTGTTTAGATAAATATTGGCTATTTTTCTAAACCTGTGTTTAGTCATTTTGTGGTGTTTTTACTATATTACTGTGTGTGTTGGTACAAATACTTTACACCTTGACTCTGAAGTTAAGCCTACCTACTCGTGCCAAGCTACCAAGAGGGTCAGCGGGGGTCAACTGAGTGTGATTCTCCGTTACCCTGACTAGAGTGAGGGTCTTTGCTTGGACCTGACTGCCAACCAAAGACCCCATTTCTAACACTGAGTTTCCACTGTTTAAGTTCAATTGGTATAGTCTCTAAAATGTGCCAAATCATGGGCACAGTTTTCTTCACAACACTGCTGTTATTATTGACGGTGGCACCTCATACTTGTAGTGTAGCAAATCTTTGTTCTAATTTATGATTTCATATTCCCGGTGGAATGAACCAGGCACATTTATTTGAATGGTTCACTAACCTTCCTGGGTAACATGTTCCAAACATGCACATTTGAAACAATCTTCCATTTTACTACAATTCCTCTTGAGCCTTAAATATTGAAATGGTAGATTGTCTCACAAATTCCTTAAATAGAATCCAATAAAAATCAAGTAACATATTATTTTCAGTTCCCTTTGTATAAAGAGAGTTACACAGCTGCCTTTTAGGGTTCTTAATTACTAATTTAAGAATGCTGATGTGTGTTCTACCTTCGTATTTGAGCAAACTGATATCATTTGCTCAAGCATTCAGCCATTGGTAAAATTCAAGCAAACTCTCCCATAGATCCTTTCCATGCCTTAAAGATGTAATCAATATACAGTTTTCACAGGCTAATGTGCGTTTCATATGAGTTGCTCTTATATACATGTTTATTCTCGTTATAATACATATTAGCAATATAAACAATATAAACAATATTTCCATCTCCGGGGCAAAGCAACAACCCATGGCCATACCTTTGATGTGCATATGAAACTGATTATTGAGTTTAATTTGAAATACTTCTTTGTAAGACACATTTTGGCCTATTTCAGGGTGAATTCTTTGTGGACTCCATTCGGTCTATCTTCTTTTATTAAATGGAGCTCCATTATTTAAAGACTGTCTACAGTACTGGAGTTCTTGAGTTATTTTCCATCATGATTTCACTTCTTCTTTTGTTGAGCGATCGATCCCCCGTGGATGTTTTCTTCGAGTGCGTCCTTTTCAATGACTTTTATTCCCTGGTGCGATCTGACTTCTATGGTCTATACTATACTCCTCTATTGGAAACTTGGCAGTTCACTGCCTCAACCCAAAAGTAATGCTTGACCTATGCAATACTGAGCAACGCCCAGATTGAAAAGAATACCAACATCTAATACAACAGCATGCTAGCCAAGTGATTCGATTTGTCAAGACATTAAAAAAACTAAATCAAACCAATACAGGCTGAAATTCAATTTAAATCCAAATAAGCGGCATACTAATCCCTTCAACCATGCACAAATATGCAGCATTAAGCTAGAGAAAAAACACAAGATATAATATAGGCAAATGCTTGTTTTATGAAGCAGCATACTTATCTGCCCATCTCATTCAGAATGGAAAACATGTAGAACATCGAGCCATACCCAGGTAGAATGAACAGTTTTGTCGAATGGCTGCACACTCGTCTAGACACTATGGTACATTGATCCACCTGAAAAATCGATTTAGAGATCATAAACAATAGACAACTTCATGGTTTAATTCGCTGCCATGAAGACGTAGGTTAGAGCTACGGTTGACACTAAAGTACACCAATCCACCTGAGAAAATGGAAGCAGAGATCGAAAACAAGAGGCTTGGAGCATTGCTTTAGAGATGGAGGTTAGCGCTCTAGTAAAAACAAGCATTTGTAATGCAATGGGTCTCGCGTATGCTCGAGTTAGAGCTATTAGCGTTGTAAATTCCTAATTGGACTTTTCTTGTCACAAAAATTGAAAATGAAAAGTAAAATAGTTGACATAAGCAACTCAATTCAAAGTGCCATGGTCCCCGTGAGCACAAAGGAGAGACACCAAAGGAAAAAGAAGTTTGCTTGCAGTCAAACGTTTTGGCAAAAGTGCAATTATCCTTGTAACAGGGCCAGTCTCCAAGTCGGTAACAAAACTGCCCCAAGGTGGGACAAACGTAAAGCATTTACCAATGTCATCAAAGAATTTTTGAAAGGCAAGCCTTTGAATGAGTGAAAGTGATGGGCATGAGGTGGGTGTGGTTAAAAGCCCAAATAGATACCAACACGTCAGAAAAACAGTGCTTGCTCGACCTAACCACGTACTGCACACTAATGAAGATGCCAGGGCTGAATGACCCACCTGAATAGATGCAGAGACCAATTTCAAGAGAATATGCTGTGGTTTTGGTTTAAGACACTGCCCTGACAACAAAAGTTAGAGCTTTAGCTGAAACCCTGCTAGTTGTCCACATGGTGGCACTAGATCACACAACCTCGGACACGTATTACATCGTGCTTATTCAAAAACAACCCCCAAAACCATTTGATGATTACCACAGCCAAACATGATTTAGGTACCAGCTTTTGTGGACTATGGAAAAAAGAAATAACCTGTAGAAAAGATCCTGATAAGGGCTACAGACAACTGATTGTACTACTATGAGCAGACTGCTATGGAGGCACTCGGATACTGCCTTGGTATTAGCCAAATTATCAGCAGGTAACCAGACCAATATTTCTAACTGCCTCCACTTGAATATTGACAGACACCTCGTAGTTGATTCATTTGTGGCCCTGCGAGATGCTTTAGAAACAATTCTCACAAAGAAAGCTAAGGGAGATGATCAGGGTATGGCTTCTTGTTTTGACAAAACCTGTAGGGTGCTATGAAGGAAATTTCCTTCTATTTGGAAGAGGTTATTGCAGCTATCCAGCACAGCCCAGCTAATTAAGCCCCTGGCCCAGACGGTGTCCAAATAGACCTGTATAAAACTAATCTTAATATCTGGACCCCTTTGCTCACAAATCTTTTCAATTTTGCCTGTGAGGGTAGGTTCCCAGAGTCTTGGATGTCTGTTATCATAGTGCCAGATTTTTTTAAAAAAGAAACAAACAAGATCTGGCTTGTTATCGTCCAATTTGTCTTTTAGATTCCTCTGTTAAGATCATGGGCTACATTATACTTGAAAGGCTGAAACTCTAGATGAGTGAGAATAACGTCTTGTTGAAGGTCCAGTTTGGATTCCGTCCTGGCTTGAGGACTATTGAGCAATGTATTAGCCTCCTTCTCATAATCAGCAAGTACAAGTGCTTACGCGATGTGCCATTCACTTCACATTCATGGATCTGTCTAGTGCATTTGATAGCGTTAACACATCCAAGTTGTGGATCTTATGGTTGATATGGGTGTGGAAAAGGGATTAGTGCAGTTCTTGAGAACGCTGGACTGGAATCTAAAGGGCCAGGGTGAGATAGGGAAAAATGGAAAATGCTCTGGTTCCCTGAGCCTGCAGCCAGGGGTCTGGCATGGGTGCGTGCTCGCATCAATCTTCTTCTTACTGTACACTAACAAGCTAGAGGCAGATTTAGTAGGACTAGGTACTGATTGTCCCACAATTAAGAGTGAGATGGTGCTGGTATTACTCTATGCCCATGACAACGTCTTACTGGCCAGAACCTCCAATGGACTGAAGAGTCTCATCAAGGGTTTGTTGACTTCATGAAGGGCCTCAACCTGGAAACTAATAAATCTAAAACCTTTATAATGGTTTGTGGCCCTAAGACTATGATATCAAGGCCCATTGAGTTGAGAGAGTTCAATCTTTTTCCTGTTTATTACCTTTGACTCAAATCTTAGTTGGACCTCTTGCGTGGTTAACAGGTGTTCCAGCTTTACATGTGCCTTGGGGACAGTTTTTAAAATCTCGTCGAGTACAGGGAATAAGCCCATTTGCCAGCATATCCAGATCTATAATCAAAGCTGTGTCCTTGATCTAACATATAGTGCTGTGATCTGGGGTTGCGTGAACACCGGCAACCTGTAGCTGCAGGAAAACAGGGTGCTATTTTTATGGGGGACCCACATCCCCACCAGCAGAAATCTCAAGGTGAATGAGGAGCTTGGCCTAGCTTATGTTGAAGATTGTGCAAAACTAGCCCCCTGTTGCTCTGGTATAATGTATAGGCCTCCCTTAGCTGAGGCGTAATTGAGGGCTGCTTGGAGAGTGCCCAGGGCCACTAGCAGCACTGGGTACAATATTTACAAACTAACCTCTCCAGCCTTGGTACACCTAGTCTGTTTAACGATCCTGTATCCATCACAACAGAGGATAAAAAGAATGTTAAGGAAAATTTCCTGTTGGAACAGCCCAGAGCCAGGGAGATGGCCGTATTCACCTCAGACTCCTATAAACTATATATAATGATCCAAATGGGTCCCACGATTAGGACCATATCTAAAGTGGGTCAAAAGCCCCTTGGAGCGGTCACTCCTCTCTAGATTTCATTTTGGCTCTGTTAGGTGGAAACTGTGCTTTCCCGTTGGTCAGTATGATGTTTTCACTACATGTTGTTACCCTTGTGATAAATCGCAAATGATCAAATTGCACTTCTTGTCTTCTGTAGGTTCCATAGAGACCTGACTAAGGTCCCTCTTATCCCAGTTCTTCAGGAAGCTAAGGTAGGGAAATGTAGAGCTGCATTTATCTACCTACAGTTATTGCCATGGGCTTATTTTAACAGTTAGCTGTGCCAATACGAGATCTCTTACTGCTTTAGTTGGGATCTTATTAACCTATTCTAAGAGTGTTCGCACTTTATCCTTTTGGATATGGATTATATTTTTTATCTGTACATAGTGGTCTTAACATTTTTATAGTGTATCGTGTTTTTGATTATTGCTTTGCATGTGCACTTATGGCCAATATTCTTGGCCGAAATAAAGTTGATTCTGATTCTGATTGTGCTAATGATATTGTGAACTACTGCAGTACTGCTACTCAATACATGTCATTGTTTACCGAAAATGTGGTATACAAGTCAGAATTGTAGACATCAAATAGTAAGCCCTGTGTGATGGGTGGCTATGCACACATTCTCTATAAAAGAAAGTAACTCATAAAGTGAATTGTTAATTTTCTGGACGCTAAAGTAGAAATGTAAAACCTTGCCCAAAAATTAATTTGACCAAGACACTGACAAAGATGCTGATATGATGGAAAGAGCACAAATAGTTTCTCAAGTGTAAATACAATATTTTCACTTAGTCTTGCACATTTATGTTCTAATAGAGATAAGGAAGTAAGGAATCAATCAATCAAATCATTTCTTAGGCGCACTACTCACCCGGTAGGGTCTCAAGGCGCTGGGGGGTTACTGCTCGAAGAGCCATGTTTTAAGGTGCTTTCTGAAGGTTAGGAGGTCCTGGGTCTTGGCAGTGAGGTGGGAGAAGGATCTTCTGCCAGAGGTGGTGCGTTGGATGTAGGGGACTGTAGCGAGTGCGAGGGCGGCGGAGCGGAGCTGTCGAGTTGGTATGTGGAAGTTTACTCGTTCGTTGAGGTAGGCCGGTCCAGTGTCGTGGAGAGCTTTGTGAGCGTGGACGAGGACCTTGAAAATGATCCTTTTGTTGATGGGCAACCAGTATAGGGATCTGAGGTGGGTGGATATGTGTTCGTGGTGAGGGAGGTTGAGGATGAGATGTGCGGCTGCGTTCTGGATTCACTGGAGTTTTCTTTGAAGCTTGGCTGTGGTCCCTGCATAGGGGGCATTGCCGTAGTACAGTCTGCTGCTAATGAGGGCGTGGGTGACTGTTCTTCTTGTTTCTAAAGGAATCCGTTTGAAAGTCTTGCATAGCATGCTAAGGGTGTTGAAGCAGGAGGATGATATGGCGTTGATTTGCTGGGTCATGGAGATAGATGAGTCCAGAACGATGCCAAGGTTGCATGAGTGCGTGGGTGGTGGGTGTTGTGGGTGGTCGGAGGGTGGTGGGCCACCAGGAGTCGTTCCATGCTGTCTTGTTGGGGTAGAAGATGATGATCTCTGTTTTGTTTGAGTTCAATTTGAGGTGGCTTGTTGTCATCCATTTAGCGATATCAAGGAGTCCGGCGTGCAGATTGATCTTGGTGGTGGCTGGGTTCCTGGTGAGGGAGATGATGAGCTGGGTGTCGTCAGCATATGAAATGATGGTGATGCCGTCATGAAGACTCAGGAAGACTTTATTCAAACCATAGTTCAATTACAGAGACTACAATGTGTTGAAATTCAAAAGAGAGGTCCATTAAATATTTCTACAATTAGGATTCTGAAAGAGTACAAAAAGACAAAGTCCAAAATTAATAACAGGAGCCACATCAACCTCAAAGAACAGAGCATGTTTGTCACCCAAAGGGATATGACAGAATCGCTTTCAATTCAAATAGCCTGCCTAGATTGTTCACCTTTTTAACAGATTTCACTTCTTGACCAATAGTATTTTGGATTTTGATTGGAGCCAGGGAAGACCTTGCCTAATGACAAATAGTAAAGCCTCTTTTTTGAAGCAGCTTAGTTGTATTGTATTGCATTGTACTGTGCTGCAATGTTTATATTGTTCTTTCTACTTGTAAGTGGGGCGCTGAAGTGGTGGATGTATGGTTGAAAAGATGTTGTCTTTGTTTTGATCCTATGTGGGAAGTGTTCCTACATTTGTGCTTGCAGTTATCATTTTATGGGACACATTGCTTAGAACTATGATTGATGAAGAAGTGTGTGTTGTAGGTGTGCAGTTTATGGTCCTTAGCAAGCTGGCTGCTCTGAGCAGCTCTGCGGGTCCTTTATTGGTGTTTCATATGTTCATGGTACACTTAGCTGGTTACTGCAATAGGTTGTCAATTCTGAGATATTTTGTTTAAAGTTTATGGTCCTGAGCAGGCATAGGATACAAGTAGAAGAGGTGGAGAGATCTGCTGGAATGGACTTGCAGGAAGTTGGCTCTGTATATACTATCTCAAAGTAAGAGATAGTGTGCACAGAGTCCAAGGGTTCCCCTTAGAGGTAAGTTAGTGGCAAAATTAGATAACTCTAATGCTCTATTTTGTGGTAGTGTGGTCAAGCAGTAAACTTATCAGACGGTAGTATTAAGCATTTGTTGTACACACGCAGGCAATAAATGAGGAACAAACACTCAAAGACTTAACTCCAGGCCAATAGTTTTTATATAGAAAAATATATTTTCTTAATTTATTTTAGAACCATAAGATTCAAGATTTGAAGTAAATACATAAAATGCAAGGTACTCCACACAAGTAAGTTAGGAACTTTGAATTAAAGCAGTAGTACACGCAGTAGAGGTTAAAATGGCAATAAGCTATTTTAAAAGTGGACACTGCAAAAATCAACAGTTTCTGGGGGAGTTAAGTAATGGTTAGTTTCACAGGTAAGTAAGGCACTTAGAAGTTCAAGTTCCTGGGCATAGGCAGCCCACCGTTGGGGGTTCAAGGCAACCCCAAAGTCACCGCACCAGCAACACAGGGCCGGTCAGGTGCAGAGGTCAAAGGAGGGCCCAATACTCATAGGTGCCTATGAAGAACAGGGGTGCTCTGGTTCCAGTCTGCCAACAGGTAAGGACCTGTGTCTTCGGAGGGCAGGCCAGGGGGGTTTTGTAGAGCACTGGGGGGACACAAGTAGGCACACAAAGCATACCCTCAGCTGCACAGGGGCAGCCGGGTGCAGTGTGCAAAGCAGGAGTCGGGTTTGTAATAGAAATCAATGGAGGGACCCGGGGGTCACCCTAGCGGTGCAGGCAGTGTACAGGGGGGCTTCTCGGGCCAGTCACTGAGTGAGCTAGGCAGAGGGAAGCCTGATGGTCACTCCTGCACTGAAGTTCGGTTCCTTATGGTCCTGGGGGCTGCGGTGCAGTGCTTGGTCCAGGCGTCAGGTTCCTTGTTACAGGCAGTCTCGGTCAGCAGGAGCCTCTGGATTCTCTCTGCATGCATCGCTGTGGGGCTCCAGAGGGGGTCATCTCGGGTTACTCACGAGGTCGCAGTCGCCTGGGAGTCCTCCCTGTAGTGTTCGTTCTCTGGAGCTCGAGCTGGGGGCGTCGGTTGCAGAGGGTGAAGTCTCACGCTTCTGGCGGGAAGAGTGAGTTCTTTAAAAGTTGCTTCTTTGTTGCAAAGATGTTGCTGTGGGTGAACAGTGCCACTGTTCTCAGGAGTTTCTTGGTCCTTTGGGTTTCAGGGCAGTCCTCTGAGGCTTCAGAGGTCGCTGGTCCCTGTTTGATGCGTCGCTGTGCAGTTTTCTTTGAGTCTGGAGACAGGCTGTAGGGCTGGGGCCAAAGCAGTTGTCGTCTCCATCGTTTCTGCAGGGCATTCAGGTCAGCAGTCCTTCTCTTTGTGTAGGTTGCAGGAATCTGATTTCCTGGGTTCTGGGGTGCCCCTAAATGCTGAATTTAGGGGTGCGTTTAGGTTAGGAGGGCAGTACCCAATGGCTACTGTCCTGGAGGGTGGCTACTCCCTTTTTGTGCCTCCTCCCTGACGGGAGGCGGGCCCATCCCTAATCCTATTGGGGGAATCCTCCAATCTCAAGAAGGAAGATTTCTAAAGGCAGAGGTCTGCTCAGCTCAGGACACCTTAGGGGCTGTCCTGACTGGAGGGTGACTCCTCCTTGTTCTTCTCATTATCTCCTCCAGCCTTGCCACCAAAAGCGGGGGTAGCGGCCGGAGGAGGGGGCATCTCCACTTGGTGGGATGCCCTGGGGTGCTGTAACAAAAGGCATGAGCCTTTGAGGCTCACCGCCAGGTGTTACAGTTCCTGCAGGGGGAGGTGAGAAGCACCTCCACCCATTACAGGCTTTGTTCCTGGCCACAGAGTGACAAAGGCACTCTCCCCATGTGGTTAGCAACTCCTTTGGTTGTGGCAGGCTGGCAGAAACTGGTCAGCCTAGCACTAGGAGTCAGATTGGTATACAGGGGGCATCTCTAAGATGCCCTCTGGGTGCATTTTACAATAAATTACACACTGGCAACAGTGTGCATTTATTGTGCTGAGATGTTTGATACCAAACTTCCCAGATTTCAGTGTAGCCATTATGGAACTGTGGAGTTTGTGTTTGACAAACTCCCAGACCATATACTCCTTATAGCTACCCTGCACTTCAATGTCTAGGATTTTGCTTAGACACTGTAGGGGCATAGTGCTCATGCACATATGCCCTCATCTGTGGTATAGTGCACCCTGCCTTAGGGCTGTAAGGCCTGCTACATGGGTGACAGGCAGTGTGAGGTGGGCATGGCACTCTGAGGGGAGTGCCATGTCGACTTAGTCATTTTCTCACCACCAGCACACACACGCTGTGAGGCAGTGTGCATGTGCTGAGGGAGGGGTCCCCAGGGTGGCAGAATACATGCTGCAGCCCTTAGAGACCTTTCCTGACATAGGGCCCTTGGTACCAGGGGTACCATTTACAAGGGACTTATCTGAGTGCCAGGGCTGTGCCAATTGTGGGAACAAAGGTACAGTTTAGGGAAAGAACACTGGTGCTGGGACCTGGTTATCAGGGTCCCAGCACACTTTCAATCATAACTGGCCTCAACAAAAGGCAAAAGGTCAGGGGTTAACCATGCCAAGGAGGTATTTCCTTACAGGAATTTGTTAATATGATTCCAAATCTGACTATCATTGTGATATGCCAACAAGTGGACCTCAGTATGTAGCTTGTCGTGACCTGCAGTGGTGCACTAAAGACCGCTGTTGGACAATAGTATGTGGCAGATCTCTTCAGTTATTCCAAGCTCGTTCAGATGGTAATGAGTAGCTTACTGATATGAACTACTACACTATTGTCACCCTTAGCAATTTTGTCTTATGCTAGTGGAAGAGAGAAAAGCAGTAAAAGGAATTCTTAGTTAGACTAAATGAACTACAGTTCATTTTCTGACTGCTGAGTGTTATATGAATTGTTTATTTGTGGGTTATAAATTGTATTGTGACTGCTTTATGTATCACTTACTACCCCCGATGAGGCATTGTTGTACTTTACACTGGGCAGCACGCTGTTCCAGGTATGTTATTGTAGCTATTGTTGACTAATGGATTTAGTTGTGTGCTCTACCAGAGCCATTCCATGCCTTTACTCCAGTTTTTATGAGGTAGGTTACATTAGTCAGAAATGAAGTCGATATTTACTGGGATGGAGGGATATGCGAATTTCATGCATTGGTAGGTGGTATAAATAGTTACAGAACATTAGGTATTGTTAAGGTGCAGGGGTATGACATTTAAAGGAGAGGTTGTGTTGCTTGAAATAGGGTGAGGACAATTTACAGAGGTACAATATTAGGGATTGAGGCAAACATGCTTGTGGCTTAGAGAAAGATGTGCTCAGAGAGTGCGGGCATACATAGAATTGAGAGGAAGGAGATGGCCATTTGAAGAAAAAAGGAGAGAAGACAATTAGAAGTTTTAGTCAAGGTTGGTGTTTCATGCAGGATTTTAGGAATATCTTGGAGGCATTCTGAGATAGCATGCAAAAAACCCAAAAGGAAACAACATTATTTATAATACCACTGTTTGCAATGAGAACCCCAGTGTTCACACATACCACCATCACTCACTGGGTGAATACAGTTAATTAAAGATGGCTTAATTTTCCCATAAACCAGATGGAAGGAAGTCACACATTTGGAATATCGTACTTTCAATGTTGGTGCTTGAGATTCTCTTCCCCTTTCCATCTGGTGATCAGGATGGGATCAATGATAACAGTCTGCTTTAGTGAATTTATGTAAAAGTAATGCCTCTCAGGGCAGTAGAACTGGGCTGTCTCCAGACGGAGGCACCCACACATAGGTACAATGAGATGTAAAGTCCTACATCTAGCTGTCATTCAGTCTTTCTGTAGTAGTACTTGGATACACAAAAGAGAAAGCACTGCCTAGAACCGTCCAAGGTGAGCAATTATTCAGACAGCTATGTCTATATCAGGATACATATGCCTATACTGGGATAGCAAAGACAGTATCAGCGTCTGTTTGTCTCTAACAAAATATCTAGCAATTGTTCCCATAAACCGACTTCTATAAGAAAAGTTTGTTTTGTGTGATCAATTTAATCTTATCAATATATCATTGCCCTTCTATCACATATAAAGTTCTTTCTTATACAAAAGTTGAATTCTGGAAGACGGTAATAATGAAAAGACTGACATATGAGAACGAGAAACTACCTTCAGCAAACAATTACCACACCGTCTTCATGTATTTGTAACTGAGATTTTATCATAACTGCTTGTATCTCACTGACCATACATAAGTAAATTGATATCAAAAAGAGGAAACATTAACAAACTTATCAACATGATCAAGTTCTATTTGGAGGATGGTGAATGTGGTGGGTATACTTGCTTCACTCACTGAAGGGGGGATAATATGCACCACTGCCCCTGGTCCTGGAGTTTGAAACTGCCTCTATGCCTGATCTCCTGCACTTGTTTGCGACATGCAGCATTGGAGATGTTTTTTGAAGTAGTGGTGGAAAAAGCATATAATGGCCCCTGACACATCTATGTGCATTACCCTGAAGAGGCGATGTGGCCACCTGAATGAGAATTCTTGGCATTTGGAATTAATACACAGAATTCCATGGCTGGCCTTCATCATTGCACAAATATGTTGTTTAACAAATTGTTGCAACATCCATTCATGCGTTATCCCCCATTGTTCAAGTTTAGAGGTCTGCAAAGATAAGTTATTTCTTTGACAAACAATACATTACAAGGTGAAACTAGGATCACCGTTTCCAATATGTTTTGTGCCATCCTCAAGATAGTTCGATTTTGTCCATAATTAAGTAAAATGTGTCTGTAGTCTTTATCTGAAACATTTTTAATACTACAAAATTGATAAGGTCACAGTTCCCTACCACTCCCAATGGACTCTTACATGTACATTGTCAAGTATGTCTACTTTTTCTACAGTTGGGGTGTCAGGGCTGGATCTCTGAAGGGACTGTCCATCATTATGTTCCATTCTGCCTACCAATTTAAAGCTCTTGCACTCCATGGTGAAAGTCTAAATTTCTCAGACTCCTTTTGCTACCAGATCTTTTGCTGGTTGGGTGAAGGTAGTCAGGTCACCTAAGTAATATCTTCTGTGTAATGCAGTCTAATTTACATTTTATTCTGGCTTAAAGATGGAACCAGTACAACTCTTAATACAAGGTTGATGAGATAAAAAAAATTGTATGGAAATTCCTTGATTTCCGTCTGAGTGTCTTCTTTTGCTCACTTGACTAAGAAGACTCCTAACAGTAGCAAAGTAATACAATCCAACTTAATTTTTGTGCTCTCTGGTGCTTCTTGAATTTGTCCTGCACTATATTCCAGTGTATATCCTGGCACTCAGTAGTCTGAGGTTCTTGGCTTCCATGTTTCTGGGTAAACAGTTATACTCCAACCTCACAAAATGCCTGAAGCAGAACATCCGTCTTCACTCTTTGCTGTTCTGCTCCTGCTGGTCTGCTGCTGCTGCTGTCACCCCGTGGTCCGAGAGCGATCAAGCGGTAGGCGGAGGCAATCCAGCAGCCAGTGGCTGGCGCCCGGTGTGAGGCAGACTGGCATTCTACCCCGACGCTTGTTTTTCGCCCCCTGCATGTGAAAGGAGGCAGTGGCCGGTGGTGGCTTTGGCCGGTCACTGGTTGGAGAGGAAAGGAAAGAAGAACCTCCCGGGTCGGTGCTTTAGCTGCAGTGAGTGCTGTGGTTAGTGCCACGAGCAGGGGGAGTCTGTGAGGGATGCCCTGTGGTGCTGATGAGCCCTCGGGCCTTCAGTACATGTGGCGGAAGGCTGTGACGGTGGATAAAGGTGCGCCCGAAAGGAGCAAGCAGAGCTTCATTCCCCGACCTCGTGTTAAGCTGAGGCGGGGGCTTGTGTAGCCGAGGAGGCGAAGGGCAAAGTGTGGAGTGGTGGCCAGTTGGGCTATCAGATGCGCTGATTGAACAGGGGGTTGCCTCCCACACCCCCTGAGCATCATGGACTATTGCTAAAGGGCAGCCTATATCCTATACCCTTTACCCTGAATTATTCTGAGGAGGATATCAGGAGGACACCAGGAGAACACCGGGAGGTTACCAGGAGGAGAGGAGGGGAGGAAGTTTCCCAGGGGGTAATTTACCCATTTGGAGTAAGTGACTTACCCCTCACATTCTTAGCAAACCCTGATGTATCTGCAGTAACTTGTGACTCATGTGACTGGCGCTCTTCGAGTGGAGGAAAGCATAACCCGATTTGCAGCTACCATCCTCGTGCCTGCCACCTATGTGAGGGGATTAGAGCTTGAATCCTATTTGAAGTCTATTTGAAATCTGTTATAGTCTGTGAGGGATATGATACATTGTGTGTGGAGGCGGTGATAGTGGCTCCAGAAGTGGGAGGCGGTGGAAAACAAGAATACAGCATGCCCTCGAACAAAGTTCGGACATGCAGAGCATGTGTCCCAAAGAAGGGACTGAAAGGCATTTCTAGAATAAGGGGGATCCCTAATGAGTGTCAGTTTCTGGGAGATACAGTTATCAGTCTAGAAGGAGGTGATATGCTTCCGACATTGCAACAGGAGGACACCCGAAAGGCAGCAGGGAAAGAACTGCTGTAACACCACTGGGTGCATCAATTAAATAATTTGTGGGAAAATGCTTTAAAAAGACTCCGAATGAGTCCCAGGTTATAAAAAGCAAAAATACACTTCAATCCAATCCAATCAATTCAATCCAATCCAATCCAACAGTATAAAATGAATGACTTCCATACTTCAGATTCCCTACAGATTGAGGATTTATTCCTAGGGGGAGGGACAGATGAGACCATTGGGTGGATACTCTCGATGGAACCTAGGCTATCCTCATCACCTTGTCTCTCACCCCAAGTAAGGGGCAGCGCTATCTTAGAGGAAAGACCCCCATTTTGTACTGCAATAGAGAAAGGGAAGGAGGATTTAGGAGAGGGTGAACGGGTCGCAAGTAAAATGGATACACCCTATCCCTTTCCCTCAGGTAGGCAGTCCGCTCTTGCTTTCGATACCACAGCTGTGCCTGCTGAGACCTAATTAGAGGTTATGTTCTTAATGCAGAAAACCCTACAGGGCATTCTAGAAGTAATGACAGCAAATAAGTACATAAAAATCAACTGCAAGGGATAACGGAAGAATTGAAACAAATAAATGGCTGTATGCCGGTACTGGTGTGACCAGCACCAGAGAAAAGGGAACAGGAGACAGGTACACCTGTAGGAAGTAGTGAAGGAGAGCTAAGTGATGTTACAAAGATAATGAAGCTCCTGTCAGTATATGTCTCTAAACAAACAATGCTGGTGATAAAAAGGAGTCGAAGTTGGAGAATGGGGGGTTTAGGCATATTAGAAGGAAAAGGCCCACGGGAAGAGGTGGGGAGGATAGTATGGTATATGAAACAAAGGACAACCCAGGACTGGGACAAGAAGCGGTTGACCACAAAAAAGGGAGTATACCTCAAAAGGGATCCAGAGTATCATATATAGAAGACACCCAGTTAGTAAAAGGGAAAAGGCGTCCCCAAAGGAGTGCAATGAAAGAAAGCAGGGAAAAAAAGAAGCTATTGGCATGTACCCAAGTCTATGTGAGATTGGGTCAGAGGAGATAAAGCAAATAGGGTTTACTATAAACTCTGAAAGGAGTGAGGTGACAAAGGCACTTTTTTATTCAGGATGTGTTAGACAATTGGTATTGAGGGCAAAGAAGGAATGAGAGAAGGAGGGTATAAGGTTGGTCGAAATGAGAGAATCTGAGAATGAAGAAAGAAATAGAGCCCTCAAGCGTCATGCAGGCCTGCTCCCCTACCAAGTGCAGTAAAGCCTAGTAGGCCCTAAAGATCTAAGAACGTGTGTGGATTTAAATAAGGGCAGATTAAGTGTAACCATAGCATTCAACCATAAAGGCCCAACGTTGGGGAACCTTTTTGAGCCCCTCTTAAATCCCCTAAGTAACTATATCGGGGGAAGTTGTGTGTGTTGGACTAGGAATCAACCTCTTCGCACAGCCATCTGATTTTTTCCTAGAACTTATGAGGTTATAAAAAACACTTAAAACAAGATTTATTCAAAGAAAGGTTAAAAAATTAAGATATAGGCCCTCATTCCAACCCTGGCGGTCTCTGACCGCCAGGGCGGAGGGCAGCGGAAGCACCGCCAACAGGCTGGCGGTGCTTCCTGGGCTATTCTGACCGCAGCAGTAAAGCAGAGGTCAGAAAAGGGGAACCGGCGGTTTCCCGCCGGTTTTCCCCTGGCCCAGGGAATCCTCCATGGCGGCGCTGGGGATTCCGACCCCCTTCCCGCCAGCCTGTTTCTGGCGGTTTTCACCGCCAGAACCAGGCTGGCGGGAATGGGTGTCGTGGGGCCCCTGGGGGCCCCTGCACTGCCCATGCCACTGGCATGGGCAGTGCAGGGGCCCCCTAACAGGGCCCCACAAAGATTTTCACAGTCTGCTTAGCAGACAGTGAAAATCGCGACGGGTGCCACTGCACCCGTCGCACCCCTGCAACTCCGCCGGCTCCATTCGGAGACGGCTTCCTCGTTGCAGGGGCTTTCCCGCTGGGCCGGCGGGCGGCCTTTTGGCGGTCGCCCGCCGGCCCAGCGGGAAAGTTGGAACGGCCGCTGCGGTCTTTTGACCGCGGGGCGGTCATTCGGCGGTGACCTCATGGCGGGCGGCGACCGCCGCCCGCCGCGGTCAGAATGACCGCCATAGTGTATTTCCAGGAAACTTGGTTATGCAAAGAACCCGAACCAGTAGATGGCTTTCTCAGGCTCTTTAGGGGTGCCACTCAGCAAGGCCAAGTTCATTCCTTGGGGCGTCTAATTACTTTGAGCTCGACTAGAATAGCCAACAGACTCACAGAGGTAAAAACTCAAAGTCGTTGGCTACTAGCTGGTCAAGTAGACCTTTGTAATATTATTGGACGGTCAGGACAGCTCATGATAATCAACGTGTATATTAATCCAGGGATGATACTTGATTACGATATTCAGATGGGTCTACTTGACGAAGATTTGGAAGCGATTTGTGTAGGTGAAGCGGAGCAGCTGGTTCTGATCTTGGGAGATTTTAATCATAAACTAGATCCTGCAAGTAGTGATAAATTGTATAAGGAGCTGCTGACAGCTGCACAGATACCGCAAAGTATTTTCCTCAAAACAGAGCGTACGGCCCGGAATAGGGCCCTAGTAAGAATCTTAGGTTCTCTCGGTCTGTTCTGCATTAATGGACGCAAGAATACAGATCACCCGACAAAATAGACTTCGAATAGGCAATCAGGCTTGTCCTATTGATTATGCCTTCATAAACACTTGGCACTTTGGAGAAGTATTGGGCTTTGGAACCATGCATCTAGAGGGTAGTAATCATTGGCCCCTCCAGTTAACACTCTGGACAGTGAATAAGCCCTAAGAGGAACAGAAAAGAGGTGGCACTGCAGATAGAGTATCCACGTAGGATAACCACAGAAAACAGCCTAAAAATGCTTAATGAGAAAATAGTAAATTATAGGAATCTTAGGGTGGAGGTAGATCCTAATGATGTCTATAGGGGATACAATAGGGTAATTGAGCAAATCGTAGATTGTCTGAAAGTAAAATTAAAAACCACACAGGAGAACAAGACTAAGGGAGAAGTCCGAAGTGTTGCGTAGGCTCTCATTATTCTAATGAGACTACTGGATTTTGAGCAGGAAGATCGTCCACGGTGTGGGAGACTGAGTCTGACCCACGGTGGGTGACACCTGTCGCTCTAAATCCGGGTTTTGCTCTGGCTAACTAGCAGTGCCTCATCTCTACCAGAAGATAGGGATGATTGGGCAGCCGAGCGCATGACATATTAGGCTTCTCAGGGAAGCCGTGGTCACTCAGGTCACACCCGGTTCTCTCATTCGCAATACAGTCTCATATACAAATGATAGACTGAAGCAGTATATGTTTTAATAATAGGTTTAATAAAACGACTGCATCTTAGATAGCAAAGCGTGAGCTGCAATAACCAGGAAGACACAACATGACTATATTAAAATGGTGACGAGAAGAGTGAAGCATAAGAATAACACTATCATATTGTCACTATGATTGATGGACTATTTCCTATCTAAGTCATAATCTGAGCACAGCATGTTAAGCTCTAATTCTGCCTTTCAGGTTCCACCCGGGGGACATCAGCCCTCATACCTGAGCAAAGGCCTGTAGTCTGCATTAGCATCTGTAGCGAAGCATTCAGCAATCAGCATACAGTTCTGATTCCCTGGCTGGAATCTCCCTCTTAACGTGTAATGGAACTAGGAAGTGTTTTTATAATAACACAGCTGATGTTCTAAGAAAATGCCCCTACGTAAGGATGTGTATTTTCTACGAATGTTGGAGAGTAAACTTCTACCACATTCACCAGCAAGGTACCAAACTGTAGCCTTGACTGAAGCACAGAGTGATCAAGAATGTCTTGTTTGAGAACACAGTGCTGAATTAAGTAAAAACAGTTAGATAGATGAAAATAAAACAAGACCGTAAAACTGGTTATTGTAAAAATAACAATGTGAAGCCGAATAAAATATATCTAGGTTAAAGTACACAGCGGCCTAATGTGTCAAACTAACGTTCATGGAGCTATTTCTAAAATGGCTACACAACAGAAGGGTCAATAAAAATATCTGGTATAATCACGAGTGCAGGACCCAGAAGTGGAAGGTGAGGAAACTAGAAAGAGATTTCAGGAAAAGATGCACTAAGGAAGTAGAACAGAAGCGCCGCCTAGCTGAGCAAGGTTATAAAAAAATCTTAAGGATGAGGATATGGGAGTACATAAATAGGAATTAGGAAGTTATGATAGATGTGATAGAAACGCATAACATTAGAGGGTTCTGTCAGTTCATGAGGGAGGGAAAAACCACTGAGAACATGCTTTGTTTGGTTGGTAAAGATGATTGAAATAAACATCTGTGCAATGTATACAGAGGGAAGGATGCTAAGGTAGATAGTGGAAATAAAGTCGAGATAGGTTGGAGCTTAAGATCAGCTATTTCCTTGCAAAAGATAAAATAAATAATAGCAGCGCTTGAGATAATTAAAGCAGCGGGCCAAGACAACCTTCCAGTTATTAATAATACAAAATAATGTTGACTGGTGGGTCAGACTTTTTTATGTCACTTTTCATAACATTCTTGACTCCGGCTGTTTCCCTGGGAACTGAAAGGGTGCTATAATTAGGATGATCTATGAAAAAGATGACCCAACACAACTAAAAGATTATTGCTGGGCACTACAACTTCTAGGACACATCAACATCAGGCAAAAAGTGGGGGGATAACCATGCAAAAAGAGGCCTCCTCTCACAGGTGGCTGCTAGGTGACATCCGCCGTTCAGAGTGCAGCCTGTATGTGCACTTTGCATGTGGCACAAAATGAATGGCAGAGACAGCAGTACTTAGATCTGTGCATCCGACCAGTGAATGTGCAGGAAGTTGCTCTCAGGTGGGATCATCTTGCGGCACAAGCATTTCCACTGCCGAACAACATGGACAACTGTTCATCTGAGGATGTGGACAGTGGTGCAGAGTCAGCTCAGCACTGGTGCTGTTGGCCTCAGTGGGGTCTGTAGTGATCTGCCTGGCTGCTAAACTACTTTGTAACATGCACTCATCCTGAGGGCCAGCCACGGCCCGATCCCGTGGGCATAAATCAAGGTGCCTACACTGCTTGAGGGCAGAGCATGTATCCCACTGTGTTGTGTGCTTGTGTCATAATCACTGGGGTACCTGGGAGGCCTGGAGGTGCTGCATTTAAGCTCACTAGATTGGCGACAAGGGGGGTGATCCCTCTGCATGCCGCCGCCATCTGTGCCTTAGAGTGGAGAGCCATTGCTGTGAAGACCGGACAGCAGCGAGATAGAAGGAGGTGTGTGCTGGCTAAAAGGTGTGGAGTGTGTGGGTGAGGTGTGTAGGCATACAATAATGCACCTGCTCCTCTGAACAAGTGGCTGTGCACGTGGACGGCTGTGGTGTGGCCTCAGCATGATGAGCCACGTACTGAGTGATGACCAAGTGGCCAGCCCATAAGACCGGAGGGCGCATTGGAAAGGTGAAAGGTGACAGGAGCTCAGAATTAATAGCGGCTGCCACAGGAGGTGCACATGGGGAGCGCCTGTGTGGAGCACAAATTCAGTTACTGTGTGGAGGGAGAAAAACAGGGGACAGTGTCCCCCCATGCCATTCACAACCCCCCCCAGAAAAAAGAGAGTGGAAAAGCCAGGAAAAATTGGATCCTATAGCTGGGCATGTGAACACCAGTGTGAGCCCAAAAGAACAAAAAAAAGAAACACTGTCAGCATAGGAGCACCAGGCCCTCACCACTTTCTCAGCCCAGTCCAGAGAAGATAGATTGTAAAGGAACCTGAAGACAAGGCTTTACAGAGGGTGCAGCACTAATGAAAGAGGGGAGCACCTCCACCATGTCAACATCCAACCAGGCAGTGACACCCCCCACACATGGTACAAATGCTACAGTTAATGTGTTGTTGGCTTTCAGTCAGTTAGATGACCCCCCAACAGATGCACCGCTATGATGCAAATGGATCGGGAGACTGCAACATTATTTTCACTCATATTGTGAAACAGAAGACGCTCCAATGAGATTCTGCACATGGGGGAGATGAGTTGTACGACTTGTTTGAAGATCTGCCTAACACCAGATCGGATGATGACTTTGATGCTGCTGTGGCAGTGCTGAACCAATATTTTGACCCCCAATTAAATAAATCTGGTTTACAATCCGGATGTTTCAAGCCTGAAAGGGGAAGGGGAGTCAGTTGACACATTCTTTGCTCAGCTACAAAAACTTGCAAGCAGGTTCACAGGAACTGATAGACAGGATGAGATGAGGGTGCAATTGATCCAGGGATGTAGGTCTTCCAATCTCTGGAAATTGATCCTGTGCCAGCCTGGAATTTCTCTTGATTACATTTTAATACTGGTGAGGTCTCACAAATTGGCAGACAGTTGAGCTGGGGGGATGGAGCCTACACTTGCCCAAAGTGCTAACACCCAGGCAAGCCCCTCAGCAGTAAAGGTCAAGGAGAAGTGTGTGGATGAGGTGCAGCGATGACCCGCGAAGACCAGAGTGGTCCCCACCAGTAAATACAGTTGTAAGCAGTGTGGAAATTGTGGTCTGGTTTGCTACCTGTCCAGGGGATGCCGGGCACAGGGTAAACCTTACAGAAAATGTGGCAGAATGAATCACTTAGCTAAAGTATGCCAGCAATAGACGTGAAAAGTAAACAACTGTCACTGGAGTATGACAAGGGCCTCCTTGCCCAGGCCAACATGTTGGAAAGGGAAGACAAGGGAGAGAACAAAGTATTTATATCATTCACAAGGAGGAAGAATTAAAAAAAAGACCTCCCCGAGGTGCCACATTGACATCAATGGGGTATCAGTGCTCATCAATATTGGGGCTTCTGTGAACATCATAGATGCGTAACAATTCTCTAAACTGGGGGCACAACTGGACTGGCGCCCACCAGAAGCGAAAAACTACAACTATGGAGGAGCAGATCCACTACTGCTGAAAGTTGTCACCGAAGTGGAGGCAGCCCACCTTAACAGGAGAACAAAAACAAAGTTCCACTTGACTGTGGGCAACAGAGGGACGTTGCTAGGTTTCTACACAGCAGAAGAGTTGGGATTGGTATTCTTCGACAAACAAGTCTACCAATCTCATGCAGAGGAAATTTTCCGGAACTATTCCAAGGACTATGGTTCTTGAAAGATGTGCAAGTCAAGCTCTCCACGTAGATAAGTCAGTGAAGCCAGTGGCTTTGTGTCACAGGAGAGTGCTGTTCCTCCTTTGTACCCTAGTGGAAAAAGAACTGCAGCAGTTAGAACAAGTGGAGTAATTGAAAAAGTCCACAGCCTTACACCATGGGTGTCACCACTAGTAACACCCCCAAAGCCTAAGCCACAGGGAGCCATCAGGCTATGTGTGGACATGAGGCTACCAAATCAGGCCATCCGTCGGGAACAACACATCACCCCAACAATTAACAAGATAGTGGCAGACATCAACAGAGCCAAATGGTTCTCCAAAATCGACTTGAACTAAGGGTATCACCAGCTGGTGCTATCCACTTGGGACTCCGGAGATTCAAGCAACTTATGTTTGATGTTGCTGGTGGAAGTCTTTCAAAAGGTAATTCGGGAAGCTCTGTCCAGAATGGTGGTGTTCATCAACGTGAATTATCATCTACATAAGAATGGTGGCTGTGCCAAGAAATCAATCAGAAGTTTGCAGTTCCCCCAGCATAGCAAATTACTGCCACCAATTCATACTGAATCGTGCCACCACTTCCAACCCGTCCCGTGGTCTAATGAGAAAAGACATGACATGGGAATTGTCAATGATGGCTGTGAAGTCCTTCAACAAAGTGAAGAAAGCATTGCTGCAGGACACCACCATGCCATTTTTCGATTCTTGACTACAGACCAAACTGATTGTTGATTCCAGCCCCATAGGGTTGGGGGCGGTGATACTGTAGGAGAAAAAACAAGCTGAAAGGGTCCCTACCACTTATGTGGAAACTCGCTACTCTCAAATTGAGAGAGAAGCCCTAGCGATAAGGTGGGCATACACGCATTTTCACCTGTACCTGTGTGGCCAAAAATTTCACGTGATAACGGACCACAAATCTCTGGTGCTGCTATTTACTGGTACAGCATGACAGGGTCTGCCAGGAATTGCGAGATGGGCCATACAGCTATAACCATACACCTTTGAGATGGTGTTTTGACCAGGTGTGAATAACCCAGTGGATTACCTATCACAACACCCGATAGCCATTGACCCCTGATAGGAGGGAGACCATGAAGCTGGAGCAGTAGGGTTTGTGAAAACGGTGACAGAAATAGCGTGCTCCAGGGTGCTATCGGTAGAGGAGATTACAGAGGCCACTCACATCGATACATGTTTGGAGCAAGTCAAGAGTATCTTTAAAGCACGGAAGTGGAAACACTTTCTGGATGGTCTAAGGGGCCTGACAAAAGTAGAGTGAGAGATGCAAGAACACAGCTGTGACTCTGCCAAGATGAGCTCATTGAGAGTGAAGAGGGACTTGTTTTGAGAGGATATCAAATAGTCGTACCCCGACGAATGTGAAGCCGTACCATAGAGCTGGCGCATCAGATACACCAAGGCATTGCGAAAACCAAAGCCTGTCTCTGAATCAAAGTGTGGTTCCTAGGGATGGATCAACTTGTCGAGGAACAGGTAAAGAACTGTCGATCATGTGTGCTCATGAGTGCTGAAACCCCTAGTAGTGCCAATAATCACTGAACAAGCGGTGATAAAACCTTAGTCATCCCTAAGTACGGACTTTGGGAGTTTTCTCAACAACAGGCTCACCCTTGCAGTTATAGATAGCCACTCCAAGTTTCCAGCAGTGGAGATCATTAGGTCCATGACTTTTGATTGGGTAAAGCCTACATTGGAGAAAGTCTTTGTGCTACTGTGTTCACCAGATGAAATCAAAATGGATACTGACCCACCCTTCCAAGGACAAGAATTCCAGGAGTATCAGCTGAACATAGGACACAGGAAAATCACTCCACAGTGGCCACAGGCCAATGGAGAACTGGAAATCGGATAGGAGTGGAAAAGGGACAACAGTTGGAGTGTTGATTGCACCAATTTCTAAGAGCCTATCATCAAACTCCTCACAGGCTGTGTCCCAAGCAGGGGTGGCTCCTCCATTAGGGCAGAGTAGCGTCACCCCCCTGCCAGCAGTGGCAGCTGCAAAACCTTTACAAGAGAACAATAATAAACTGTGTTTATCATTGTTTCCTTGTAAAGGGGGCAGGCCACAAGGGTGACGCACAGAGAGGGGAGTGCACTGCGCACTCCCCTCAGTGTGCTCTCTTCAGCCCGGCACTGTGTTGCTGGGCTGGGGAGAGCAGGCAGAGGCTCCCAGTCTGCCTGGGAGCCCCGTGGCTGGGTGCTCCCAGCCAATCCTAATGCTTCTCTGAGCAGTGTCAGGGTTGGCCGCAGGGAAGGCTGGGAGCCCGTGCCTGCAGCAAAGGAGTGGATAGAGCGGTGCGGCAATTGAGGTATTTTTTTTTTTAAACTAATTTCGCCGTCCCACCACTTCCGTGTGAAAAGAGCGGTGCGGGATGTGATACCTACTAGATCTCAATGGACATCAGCTGTCATGAACGAACCCGTGGCCCAAGAGGAAAAGAAGAACAAACAACAAGAGGGCCAACAGAGAGAGAAGGGCAGTCAAACCCCTAATTGAGGTGGGTAACCAGGTATTCCTTAAGGATCGACATCCAGGCTGGAAGTTTTGCCTGCCTTATGAGAAGGAAATGTGGAAGGTTGTGAGGATCAGAGGCACCATGGTCACTGCCAGGAGGGGAAGTGCAGGAGTATCTAGAAATATCCCCTGGTTCAAAAAGGTCAATGAAGAACCAAGCTGTGAGAAGGAGCCCGAGACAATGGACAACATGGATGATTTTTTTAGGAGGAGAATCACCCACCCTGAACTGGAGCAGAAGCAGTGATGGCAGTAAAAAAAGGGAGCAACGGGTGACCACGTCTACGACCATGGACCAGCCAGCAAGTGCAAATCCAGTGACACAAGTATGTGGGGAGAAATCATCCATTTCAGCTATGCAAAAACCCCTGCCCAAGCCAGAGACTGAGAGACTTTGGGGGTGATTCTAACCTTGGCGGGCGGCGGACGCCGCCCGCCAAAGTTCCCCCAACAGAATACCGCTACGCGGTCAGAAGACCGCCGCGGTTATTCTGTGTTTCCCGCTGGGCTAGAGGGTGACTGCCAGAAGGCCGCCCGCCAGCCCAGCTGGAAACCCCTTCCCACGAGGAAGCCGGCTCCGAATGGAGCCGGCGGAGTGGGAAGAGTGCGACGGGTGCAGTAGCACCCGTCGCGATTTTCAGTGTCTGCAATCCAGACACTGGAAATCTTTTAGGGGCCCTCTTACGGGGGCCCCTGCAGTGCCCATGCCATTGGCCATTGGCATGGGCACTGCAGGGGCCCCCAGGGGCCCCAGAACACCCCTCACCGCCATCCTGTTCCTGGCGGTCACGACCGCCAGGAACAGGATGGCGGTGAGGGGGTCGGAATCCCCATGGCGGCGCAGCAAGCTGCGCCGCCATGGAGGATTCCTCAGAGCAGCGGAAAACCGGCGGGAGACCGCCGGTTTTCCGTTTCTGACCGCGGCGGTACCGCCGCGGTCAGAATGCCCTTGGGAGCACCGCCAGCCTGTTGGCGGTGCTCCCGCGGTCCCCGGCCCTGGCGGTCAATGACTGCCAGGGTCGGAATGACCGCCTTTGTGTGCTTAAAGAGGAAAGCCGGGAGAAGGAAGATCCCATCTGACGAAGCAAAACTGGGTGGAAAGATGTCTAGTTGGTTATCTGTTTATTTATTAATTTATTTTTCTTAATAAATGTAGAAAGAGATGTAGTAAACCACCTGGCCACTACCCTACTTTGTAACATGCACTCATCCCGAGGGCCAGGCATGGTCTGAGGTCATAAATAAAGGTTCCTTCACCGCTTGAGTTCAGAGTACATATCCCATTGTACTGTGTGCTCACTGGGGTACCTGGGAGGCCAGGAGGTGCTGTGTTTTAGCTCACATCAGGATCCCCTCAATGTTTGCTTGCTCTGGAGAAAATATCTCTCTGGAAATGTGAGGGCCTAGCTAAGTGGTGACTGCTACGGATCTCAAGGGAAACAATAAAATAAAATAGATTGTGTTGGTGTCCCATCAGCCAGTGGGACACCAGCACAGGCTTCCCACGCAATCCTGCTGCTGCTCTCATGCTACACCTAGTATGAGAGCAGTGTCAAGATTGGTCTGAGTGGCTTGGTCTGCCACTCAGACAGTGCACCGGAGTCTGTGCTGTTTCTCCAACCGGGTTGTGCAACATAGCCGGGTTGGAGAAACCTAAGTGTGCTTGTCCATTTGATCGGCCTAAGACGGCTGGCCAAACAGATACATGCACTTAGGACATGCCACTCCACTCCTCCTCCCCCCTCCCATCGCCCAGCCCTGCCCCTCCCTGCCCTTGCTGGCTGAGCCAACAGCTGAAAAATAAAATAACAGTAAAATATTGTTTTATTTTTCAGCTGCTGGCTCTTAGCCAATGGGGCAGCACTTCTTCGCCATTGTGGAGAAGACGCCCCTGCCATAGCATCATTTGCCCCTGCTCTGTGGCACAAGCACTGCGTGACTGTTGACTGTCGTCAGCAAGCCACCACGTAGAGGCCTTGAGCAATGAGAGGGCCCCCACACTGTACAGAGGAATGTGGGCTGTTTGGAGGTCCACCTCACGCCAATGAAATATCGGCGGCTGAACCGTGATATCTGTCGTGAAGACTGTGACCTGTATGTGCACGTGATGCATAGCACAACATAAATGGTGGAGACATCGTTACTTGGTTCTGTGCGTCTGGCAGATGAATGCCTGATCAATCCAGCCTTTGGCTTTTTATTGGCCCTCTGCATGCCCCACAACCAAATGTCATTATGGTTGTAGGGGTGTAGGGGTGTAGGACGTTTCTTCTCCTCCTTACATGTCAGGGGCCAACATTACACAGATTCACCTTGTGGGTTAAAACGAACAAAATGAAATGACAAAGAGAAGCACAGGCATGTTGACCGCTCCTACCCACAGATAGCTTTCCAGATTTGCGAGGAAAAAAAGTTAAAACAAATATAAAGGACTGCAAACTTGTGAATCCAAAAACAATCAAGATAAGTCACCATTTTGTGTAAATTAAAACAGGAGATAATTTTCAGATGTTACGAATTTCAGTGAATTCACAAGCTTTTGAACTACAAAACCTAAAACAAATACATATATATACTTATGAAGGTAAGGCCAGGCTGAAGGACAGAGTTGGGGAGTGTGGGTGATTAGGGCGCTTGGTAACGATAGCTGTACAAAATTTAACCCATGTCCAATTATAACAAATTCACAAGCATATGAATATTCGCAATCTTGGAATCGAGAATTTCATTGTGGTTATAGTTCCTTGCCATTCATCCAGATCTGGATGTCCTCCAGCATCTACTTCTAGTTTAATCTAGGTTTAAAATCCTTAGAAAATCTGATACAGGTCTGAGCATTGCATGCACACTATTTTTACCAGCATGGGTTGGGGGACTGGTAGCTGACAGGTAATGAGTAGAGTCACAAAGTCCTCTTTAAGGCGAAAGGAAATGGGGATTCCTAAATAGATTGAGGAGGTGACAAATAGAGGTCAGATTGTACCTATTATTTTAATAATAACCAAACAGGTGCAGAGTCCCTCGTGGTGTGGGAAGGTTTTAAATTGCTGAGCAGTATATTTGTTTCCTCTGGGTCAGCTTTTTGGAAATGAAATATATTAGATGGATTTAGACCTAAAGGTGCTGTAATTTAGCGTGTGCGGTTACCCATACAATAGTTAATTCTGTTTTCACATACAAAATGGGTTTTTACTGATAGCTGATGCAAGCACAGCATAGCTCATAAATTCTAATAACATATGTTAGTGAAATTAACTAGGGAAAACACAACAAACAACACGAGGATCCCAGAGAACGTAGGACAAATGAATGTCCTGGAAGGAAGTAAACCCTGGTTTTGCGTGGATTCCTGCAGGCAAATGAAAACAGGCAAACGCAAATGAAAAAATTAAAATGCCATGATATTTTCACATGGAAATGTGTAATTTCTGGAACGATTGAGTAAAATACTCTTCGTACGCTGTCTGCACGAAGAGAATTGTACTGCAGAGTGTATATGAAATACATAAGTCATGCAAGACACCTCTGGCTTGCCATTGCAGTATGGCAAACACTATGGGGGTCATTCTAACTTTGGCGGGCGGCGGAGGCCACCCGCCAAAGTTCCCCCGCCAGAACACCGCAGCGCGGTCAAATGACCGCCGCGGTGATTCAGACTTTCCCGCTGGGCAGGCGGGCGACCGCCAAAAGGCCGCCCGCCCGCCCAGCGGGAAAGCACCAGCAACGAGGATGCCGGCTCCGAATGGAGCCGGCGGACTTGCTGGTGTGCGACGGGTGCAGTTGCACCCGACGCAATTTTCAGTGTCTGCCACGCAGACACTGAAAATCAATGTGGGGCCCTGTTTGCCTATGTTGTCCTTAATTAAAAGGGATCACCAGTGTAGAGTCCAGACAAAGCGATAACTTTTTGGTCCTGATCGTGGCGTCAGAACCAGTTAATAAAAAAAAATGCTTCCCACCAGGAAGTGAGAGATGCATCAAAAAATGACGCTAGCCTGGTTAGAGGCAAATAAATGCCTCTAACCAGACCAGTGCCATTTTCTGGCATACAACCACCAAAAACATGACTCCTGTCTTAGGAAAGACATGAGTCATGCCCACCACCTCAATGGCCAGCACAGGGGATAAGTGTCCCCTGGGCATTGCCATTGCACCCTGTGCCATACAAGGTTCCCAAAGTTAGGGCCCCCGATGGCAATGTAATTAAAAAAGAAAAAATACTTACCTTTGCACCATTATTTAGCCCTTCCTCCCACCCGTGTGTCATTTTAGCATGGGGGATAAATATGGGGCTATGGGGATAGCACGATTTTTTAGATGGTAATGCCTACTTTGTATCTCATTGACGCAAGGTAGGTGACGCAGCCAAAAAATGACGCAAACTCCTATATTTTGATGTTAGATGTGTCTAACGTCAAAATATAAATATGAAGTTAGGTTTGCGCTGAATTTGCGTAAACAAAATTACAAAATTCGGCACAAACATAGTATAAATATGCCTCTCAGTGACTGGCATCTACTGTGTCCAGTGCTGCTGTGCCCTGTACCCGCATGCGGCGCTGCCGAAAGATTACTGGGGGCACACAACTTAACATATAGGAGCAGTCATATTGCAAGAAATGCCACTTACCAGTCAAAACCAGATTATGGCACATTTTCAAAACTGAAACAGCTATTCGGCCCATATCAGAGATTTTTATTTTTTAATGGCTCTATTTTTCAGTTTTCTTTATAGTACAAACCTTGACTTAGGCATTGGAGGCTTTACAATAGAATCAGACTATGCAACACAGCTTTGTTCTTTGTTTAGTCACACGGAGATTAAAGATTTGCCCAGAATCACAGGATGTTCAACCAGGATTCAAGTCTTCTTCTCCATTTTCAAAGGTTGGCAGCTGTAATCAATAGGCTACATCGCCATCCTATTGCATTATCCTGCTGATGATACTAATCTTTAACATTTTGCTGGGTCTTAGCTATCTTATTGATTTTAAGATCGCCTTAAGTGTTTTGCAGACATAACACCTTTAATTACAAATTCTCACTTGAATGCTGTAGTTCCCTTTAAATACAGGATTTCTTTGCACCTCCTATTTTCCATTCTACTGCTAATTTGTTTAAGGGTCTTGAGTTTAGGGATTCAGCAAGGTGCTTTATGTAATTTAACTCGGGGAAGACGAAAAGAGGAAATATTGCCGTACAAGAGTAAAATAGGTCATTGACTTCACACTTCCATCTATTAGGGACTGAAGGCTATTGAGGGTGTTCCCTATTTTTGTCAACGCTGAAGTTATTAATGGGTTTATTATTGAATATTCATGTATTTTGAGAGTTGAATTTGCATAGAAAATGTATTAACTTAGAAAAAAAAAAAGCAGGTATTTGAAGGTGCGCCCACCAGAATGGCCGTCAATGTTCACGAAGTGTATTTATTGATGGCTTATTAATATGAAATGTTGAGCTTATGATTTATTAATGTAGTAGTATGTCACATTAAGGGTTATGTACTATGTACTAGCTTTATTAATCGTAGGCCCAAACTTAGCGAGGTCTTGGCCTAGTTTTACGGCCTCATGTTAAGCTGCATTTCTTAGGCGTTTTATAAAATGGATGGTTAGAGAATTATATTGTGATTTTCCACTGTACTGACCATGCGCTCATAGCTGAAGTTAATTCTCATGAGAAACTGCTTGCTAGAGGATGCTTTTCTTGGTAGTGAAACAATTTTTAACGTAATGTGTGTAAGACTGGCCTTCCCAGGAGAAGACAATGGATGCACTGACTGAAGTATAAGCTTCAACAATATTGATACCTGAGGAGCTGAACGATGGGAACAGAAGGAAAGGAGCAATCATCAACATGTGAACCATGTACTAGTAAAATTGTAGATTTGAGGTTTTAGTTTAATTGGACTAAATGTAAACATACTGTTCCCTGACCAATTAGGATGTGGGAAGTAGTTTTAGGAAATCTAACTTAGCTAGACTGCACCGAGAGGAGATATGCCATCCTCCCTATTCTTCTTGAGAGTTAGGCCATTAGCTATATTCATTCGAACTGTTAAGAGAGAGTTTGCTTTTTCTGAACTTTGATGCTGAATCCTGATGTCTAGCTGACCGAACTGATGTCCTATTGACCAAGACTGTCACAGCATGCTGAACCAGATTGAGGACAGGTATACTGAGTATGATACTGATCGTAATGTCTACTTGCGTTTGTTTCTGTGTAACAACCACTATTTTTGATAGAGCCATGGTTAGATGTTTTCCAAATTTGCTTGACTAAATTGTTTTGCATGAAGCCCAAACATGCTATGCTAATCTGATATTAGTTAGGGTTCTCACGGATGAAGTTGGCTACATGTAATAACAGTTGATGTTTTTTCTTTGCTGAATCTAAATGCATGTTATATAATTTGCGCAGTTATTCTTGCTATTAATTTGCACTGTAACCTTAGAATGTGTAGTAGCTCAAGCCTTGATTTGATTGTGATCCTTTCGCCGCTTTGGACAGCCAGTATTGTTTTTGTATGTTTTAGCATTTAATTTTGAGATTAGGTTACGTGGCATTAGCATTGTTAATATAGGGAAATAACGTTCTAACTTTTACATAAAGGTGTGGTTATTCAAGACTGCAAGGCCATGGCGTGTGCAAATTACTGACTCCTATTGATTATTGATGTTATTGATTGTTGATGATATTGATCTGTATTGTTACAGGATGTATGATAGGAAGAACGCGAAGCACACACAAAAGGTCCTTTGGCCTATTCGCGTCTCCCTTGTAAATTTACCTAATAAGGTCTGATGCGCTAACATTCCTCCTTCTCTAACTATAGAATAAGCTGTGTTTGCTATGGTTTGTTGCAACTTGGCAGGTGAACCACGCAAAATAATTGAAGATTATTTTAGGTGGAAAATTGAGCACAATTACTAAACATTCTCGGACAAAAGAAAGCAGGTCTTAAGGTCGAAGAGGTTTTTCACGTTTCTAAAGTTATCCATCACCTCTAGCTTGGCCATTGACTGAATGAAATAGTATATATCCTCTAGAAATAGGTTCTTTATCATAATAGAAATGCGTTTAATAGAGAAAGAATACATCAGTGTTACAATAAGAAGAGAGATTTCTGAGATGTCTGAGATGTAAGTTTGATGGTTGACCACCGACCACCAACCAGGTGTTAAGGCATGTGTTGCAGAGCAGGCCACAAAGTCCTTCCATTCCTCCAACAAGGCAGACAAAAGAATCCTTTCAAGCAGGCTGCAGGTTCCCTCTGTATTCTATACCTGTCAGGTTAATGGAAGCCTTCACAGACATAACAGGCTTTGAAGCAGGTTGCTGTTCTCTCAGAGATTCAAAGACTCAACTATGTCTCAGAGTGAGCAATGAGGAACAATCACACCATTGCAATCGGCCCTTTGTCGTATAAGGATTCCTGCAAAAGTGAGGTCAGTTCTACTGGTTCTTCTATGGGTCACAGAGACATTTTCTTGATTAGACTAGTACAAGGAAGAGTAGATCCAGCAGGGCACTCAAAGAGACCATGCTAGCATGTCATTTGATGTCACTCCTAAGGCAGGTCGTCTGACAAACCAAGTGTTGTTGCTGAGGGTTGACATGATGTTCAGGTGGTTGGTGTTGTGAAGTGATCTATTAGATAATAGGAGCCCCTCGTGACTAGCTCCTCTGGGAGTTGTTGGAAAAGCCCTTTGTGTCCTATTTTTAGGTCTCACATGCTCCTGTTCACATGCTTTCACTTGTGAAGCATATTGTTTTCTAACTGGGGCTTAGAGCCCGCCCACTGCTCACCATTTGTTTGCTTCATTGTCACTCGTATTTGCTGCCCTGCAATTAGCCAGGGCAGGCTGGCTTCACTTCCTCTTCTTTCATGTGGAGCATGGACTAAATACTGATTGCTTCATATTAAATAGGGTCCTTCCACTGCTGTGATTAAGGTGCTAGTTTTCTATTCGCCATTGTGTTTCTTCTTCACCCATTCCCACTCTCTCAGTGCACATGTTGCTTATTTCCTGTCAGTCCCCACCCTCCTGTTGTCTGTGCCATTCCCCACTCCACCTGCATAAGACCAAAAAATGCTAATACGTGGCAAGTGCTGGCTGTGTTATAGCACTTTATTTCCATTCCATTGCCCATTTTCTCACACTCTCCCTCCCATTGTCCATGAGCCCCTTACATATTACCCTCTTTCCTGTTTTCCGTGTTGTTATCCCCCAAGGAAAAAAGCGCTGTGACAGTGCCATTGCTAGGTACATCATAGCTCTTTTTCTCTAATATTCTGCAGCAGCTGGCCACATCATAGTACCTTTTCTCTAATATTTAGCTTGAGCACACAGCCCACATTCCTTTATTGATAGTGATTAGGGAGCAGACAACTAGCTAACGAAAGGAAAAGTGGGAACTTCAGTTAAATAAAAAAACTCTGGCTCTGGGGGTCGATTGCATGGTCAATCAATCAGGAATTTGTAAAGTGCCCTAATCACCTGTGAGGGTCTCAAGGCGTTGAGGAGGAGAGGGGGGAGAAAGGGAGGGTCCAGAGAAATATCTGTTCCAACACAAAACCAACAATATAAAGGTTTAAACCATAAAATACGTAAAAAATATTCTTTAAGGGTATGATCCTAGTCAGCATCCTTACCCTGACCGATCCCCTCACAGGAATCATCTGGCCCTTAGTCACCACGATTCAGACATCACCACTCTAAAGAATCTAACTTGCCAAAAGATGCCTTGGCTACCGCTGAGGTGGTCAGGCAACTTAATGGAACTGCTTCTGGCTATCTTGTCCACAAACACTGAGATATATTTTTTCAGATGCCATTGGGATAGCCAAGGGACTGAATAAATCAATTACTGCTTTATAAAAAGGTGCTTATACCAAAGGCAGTGGCAAGAGGGGTGACTTTGACAGTAATGTAGTCTGTCCACTCATTTAGCAATCAAGACATCAGTGTCAAGCATTCTTGATTTTAAGTCAATTCTAGGATAAGATAAGGGAGAGAAATGCCTAACCTTAGTCATTTTAATCTAATTTGGTCAGATAGAGGAGTCTTGTGACCATTGTTATTGAAGAAGCTTTGGTGGATGGTGCGGGGCTACCAGATACTACTGGCTCTAGATTTCATATTCAAGGAGTTACTGTGAAGTGGGTCATCTTCATAAGAAACCATGAAGTGGTCAACACACCCTTGGATATGTTTAATGAAATTCTAGCATAACTGCCCAGGAACAGGACACTCTAACAGCTTTGGTAAACTGAACTTTTGGCTGGCATCCCAGGTATAGTGCCTGTTCTGTTGGCAGCTGTGACTCCTCCTTTGAAGAGCTAGGGAACTCGGGCTGCAGCACTGCTAATTTGATTTACCAAGACTTCTGTGCCTCTTTTTCCTATGAGTCTACTCTAGTGAAAGCCTGAGCCCTAATTCGAATGACCTACTAGAAGGTCTTTGCCCACCAAAATACCTAAAGACGAGGTCTGCTTAGCCCCACTGCATCTCTCTAGTGTCTCTCCCTTTTCATAGTTATGAATTGCCAAGTGGGTTTTTGAAACCCTTGCCAGTTCCATAGGTGAGTGCATGTTACAAAACATTTTCAGTAGTGTTGGATGGGGGTTCTCCTTACCATTGCGCTTGCGATGAAACACCTCTTTTGCTATTATAGTTAACCCTTAACTACTCTTAAAATATGAATACTATCACTTTTTTTGTCTGCCATTAGACAAGACCTTTGTTTTGTTTAAAAAAAATACATAATAAATACATATATAAACAACTGGACATCCATGTCAAGATTTCCTGTAAATACATGGTCACAAATACCGATGCAGCCCAGGGCCCGGAGCCAGTGCAATAAATCTTAAATTGTCAAACAAACAAAGCTAAAGAGGACTGGGCAGATTAATTCTGAATTGTATGTCTGATGTGGAAACTTCACTGAAATATTTAAACACATATTCTGCTGACAAAATCAACTTAATGTGAGTGTCGCTTTTAAAAGTGAAAGCAGGAGATTAAATGCACTGAGCAAATAAAACAAAGACAATGTTATTTACCCTCACAAGTTTGAATGTTAGTTAAATCAGCAGAAGGTGGATGTATGGTTAATTAGCCACAGCGAGTAAGGACTCTGAAAGGAGGCAACCTGTACTGTAACTCCCTGAATGCCTCTAAGATGATAAAAGGCATGTTAATGAGAACAATGTGTGCCTACGAACTGAAACCACTTGAGCAAGATCGAAAGTTGAAACTCCTTGTGGTGTTTGTAATGCTGCTCTGTGAATAAATGGAATTTGCCAAATTAAAGCCTCAGGGAGTGCAGTACCGTTTGTTTGGAATATTTAGCGAGGGGTGTGGTGTTAACCCTACGCTGGCAGTCAGAGTGCTCCACTTTCTAGACCATTTTGCTGGGACAAACATATATTTTTAGGCTTTCAACCAGCACTGTTCTTTCATTATTATGTTTAGGTGTCACTCACAGTTTGTTTTTTTCCCATTGCTGTATACAACATTGCACACTGGCTCACACAAATACAGCTGTTGCTAATGCACAATGTGCACAACAGTTTATAAAGTAGTCCCTTCAATGACAGAAACAGCTGGGGAAATGGGTCTTTTTAGGTTTATTTTTTATTTTTCTGATTTTGCAAGGGCCTGGCAGCTCCTCATGCCTTTCTACAGGGCCCATAATGTTGTTTTCGTTGCATCGTGTTTCGGACTGATGCTCCATGTGGTGACCATGTTTGAATTGGTTTAAAATCATTCAAACATAGTCACCCAGGCCAGTACCATCCTTAGGATATTTTGGGCCCTGTGCAGAGTATACTGTAGAGGCCCCCATGGCAGAAGTCGAATTGTTTTTCGTTGCTGATCATTTTATTTTAGTAGATAGTTAACAAGTACAACAAGTAAAATGTAACTGTACAAGTGCACCTGTAAAAGAGTAATATATAGGGCTATGTCACAAAAAGGGAAGTTTCCTTGCTTTCTTTCCTGAAAATTCTTTGATTAATTCACTATATTCCAGAGTTCGTCCAATTTCATGTTCAACTGATATCAGTGCCAAGCCAGTTAGCCAGTCATGGGCCATTGAAGAGAACAAGTAATTCATAATAACTTTCAACTTTGAGAAGGATCATTCCCCAAGGGCTACTGTGACAGGAACTGTCACAAACATTCTAAGAATGATGTTTAAATTGAGATAAATGTCTTGCAAGTGTTGTCATACATGTATTTAAGAACAGAGAGTAGGCTTATTACATGCTGCATCTGTATCAGGATGGGTATTCTTGTACAGACACTAGATGCTTTTAATTTCTGTGAATAATTCATCTCCTGCAATGTCTTCCTCAAAATATGTAGATGCATCTTTGCACTTTTTCTCAAGCTCTTCTGTTTTCAAGGGTTTATCTGATATGACTTGGTGAAAAAAATCCATATCTGTCATTACATGTCATCATTTGTTCAAAGAGTTCTTCGAGTTTGCTGATTGCCTGATCAACAATGACATTGAAGTATTCAATTCTGATTGTTTCTTCTGCGCTAATTACTGGACCATCTTCTCCTTCACAGTCAAAATGTTGTTTCTCCTTTCTTATCCTCTTCTCAGTCTCAAAGCTGTTGTCAACTGGATCATCAAACCTTGAGGCTGTCTTAGAAGGAACTTCAATAGCTTTATCAAATCCTGTGTCATGATAGTTTCTCATGCAATCCCCAGTACTTTTCAGCAGAGCTATGGCAAAATCTAACTGCATGTCAATACTTTGCATTCATTTGCTAACTTTATTAATTTGACCTAAAATGTAATACCATATAAAGATGCTGGCAATAAATGGAAATGAGTGAACCTCATTCTGTAAACTCTGGGTCTCTGAGAATGTATGTCTATCAAGACTAGGCACATCCAGAACTTTTATAAATGCTCTGTGAACATCAGTGGCATAGTTGGACAGAACTGTCACACTTTCAATTCTGCTCTTCCATCGTGTGTCTGATGGCCTCTTTACAACTGCAGTACTTACACAAAAGGTAAGTATGGCCCATCGTATTGTTGAAGCTGCAAACCTGTGGTATATTTTCTGTATATACCCAAAGAAAGACAGTGCTATAGTTGATGACTTCACTGTGTCACACAAGACTAGATTAGGAGAATGACAAGTACAAGGAATGAAAATTTCTTAGGGGTTCCTGTCTAGTATTCTTTTCTGCACACCGGAATGTCTTCCCTTCATAAAAGCCCCACTGTCATATCCTTGACCACCACAGTGTTCAAGAAGTACTCCTAAATCTTTCAGTTTGTCAAGTAGTACTTCACTAATGGCTTCATCACTTGTGTCAACTATAGGTATGAAACCCATGAGGTTTTCCTCTACTGATGGGATAGTTGAGGATATATTAACTACACGAATCATCAGAGTCATTCCCTCTTGATGACTTATGTCTGGTGTGCATTCCAGTATGAATGAATACTACTTGGAAGACCTGACAATATCTAGCAGTCTTTTCTGGCTGTTTTGTGATATAAGCTGAATGACTTCATTGTGAATTGTTTGGTATGCCATTATCTTTATCTCAAGTCAGCTAATTATTTCTGTCATGAAAGCATCATATTTAGCAAGCAGTTCTACTTGACCCAGCAATTTGCCATTTTGAATGTTTCCAAGTTTCTCATTGGTTCCCCTCAAAGCCAAGTTTCATTCTGCTAAAAACAGTACTATTGAAATAAGACGGTGCAAAATAGAACTTCAATATCAGATTGCGGACTAAAGTATGGTCTGTCTGCTTGATTAACCCCTGTACAAGTAGAAAGTCCCCTTTGTGCTGCATACCATGAATCCATCTGCTGCATGTTATCAGCAGACATTCATGGCAGGTATTCTTCAACATGTGCCCAGTCACTGAATCCTGTTTAGAGAGTTTGCCTGACCCTTTACCAAACAATTTGTAGCAGAAGCAATATACTGCATCAGCTGTGTTGGAATATTCTAGCCATTGTCGCTCAACCCTTTCATTGTTTTTAAGGGTGTTATGGAAAAGCACAGGTGTGAAGCATTGGTCAGAAGGTTTTGGGATAAGTTCTCTCGTCTCTCTCTGTATATCTGAATGGTCCACCTAAAATCAGCTTGTTCTTATTATGCTGACTCAGTGTTTTGGCTATGTATGTGGATCCAGCTGTATAGATTTATCAGAAGTCAAAATAGTTATTTTACTCTCAGTTTCACCCTCTGCTTCAGAATTGGAACTAATCTGCTCCTGAACATCTTCTCCCATGTGCCAGTTTCCTCCTGAATTTCAGTTTCCATTACAATGCCAGAGTCTGATGTCTTATTTTCTATATATATAGAGGTGTTTTCACATATTTTTCAATTGCTCCTCTATGTCTTTCTGCTGCAGACTTTCTACTGTTCTTTGCTTTCCTTTTTGCTGCACCGGACAGATAATTATATTGTTTCCTTGACAATAAAAATGAATTATATAAACATATATTTACTGTTAAGAGCAAATCTGGACAATAATACAGCGTGTGTGTTTGTATGTGTAAAATAATACACCATAACAAATAACATCTTTGAAAATGTAAAGGAAAAAAAAACAATAACAAATAATGAACAAAAGTAGGCTAGCTAAATAGGCCTAGATGCAAGAAATAAAGAAGGAAAGCAAAAAACATTTGAAAGAACAAAGCAAAAAATGTGAATGGGCTAACTTGAAAACTGCAGCATTCAAGGAGGCGTCTAATAATAGCCTGCAAGTAAAAAAATCCAAAAAAAATGTGTGGGTGGATTGGGTAGCTGAGTGTCTACATATGACCCACTCCAAATAGTGAAATATAGATTATTGTTTTGTCATTTATAGCTTAAATATTCAATGCAATCATTACTGCCATGATGGACTGGTGATCTGAAAATAAAAAAATAAATTACATTGATTTATACCAATTTGACATTGATGGTAAATTTCTATGACATTTTCTGAGGCATTTTTGCACAGTCTATTAAATGAGGATGTGGAACATACACACTAGTGATGAATACATTATCGACCTTTTAAAATTCTGTGCAAGCTTGCAGTATTCTGGTTATTGCCTCTGTGAGTTTGTGTTTCTGAAACCTTAGTGAGTTCCACTGAGGAATCTATAGTACATTAAAAAAACATTGGAAAGGAGGCAGGACCTGAACTACGGTCCTCTGCAGCAGAGGACGGGTAGGTACTACACCACATTCGACAGCTTGAGCTTCTAATCTAATGCAGAAAACAGCTGACCACTCGCAGACTGCGCTTTAAGATGAGCAACACCCCAGGTTACAAGTTAAAACAATAAGATCTGCATCATCCCTGGTGCACGTTAAAACAAGTTGCTTGAACTTCCGTTGTTGCAGATAATGGGGAAATGTACTCACTGGATATGAATAAATTTAGAAATGCGTTTGTTAGAAATGGGTTCTTTGGTTGGCAGTCAGGTTACCCCCTGTCCAAGCAAGGCCCCTCACTTTAGTCAGGGTAAAAGAGAATCACCCTCAGCTAACCCCCGCTCACCCCCTTGGTAGCTTGGCACGAGCTGGCATGCTTAACTTCAGAGTGCTAAGTGTAAAGTATTTGTACCAACACACACAATAACTTAATGAAAACACTACAAAATGACACAACACATGTTTAGAAACATAGGGTATATGTATCTAAACAAAACAAGACCAAAATGACAAAAATCCACCATACACAAGTCAAGTTATCAATTAAAAACCATAAAGAGTCTTCATGTAATTTTAAACACAACGCTAACGCTGTTAGCATGGAAATCTACCTGGCGCATCAAAAATAACCCTGCACGGGCGAGTGCGCGTCAAAAAGGGCTTGCAATGCGTCAATCTCACTCACGAGCAAGACCGTGCGTCGTTTCTCCTTCAGTCAGGTCAGCGTGTGTTGTTTCTTCTCTCCGCTGGAGAGCGATGCGTCGATCCGAACAGCACTCTCGGGTCCAGACAGGCCTTGCGTCATTTTTACATGCCCAGCGGTGTTTGCATTGGAAATCCTGCCGCACGATGATTCGAAAACCACTCAGCGCAGGTTGCAATCTCACCAGTCTCCGTCAGCGATGCTGCACGTCGTTTCTCCGGCCGTGTGCGTCGATCTTCCAGCCGCACTGTAGGCGGGCATCGATTTCAGCTGCAAAGCTGGCGGGACATTGATTTTTCAGCCATGTCTCAGAGTTGTGTCGATCTTTTCCCCGCAGGGCGGTCTGGGCGTGTATTTATCACTCTTGTTCTGCCAGCTTCGTTCAGGGTCCCAGGAACTGGATGGGCACCACTTGGCAGGGTAGGAGTCTCAGCAGAGGCTCCAGGTGCTGGCAGAGAGAAGTCCTTGCTGTCCCCTCAACAACAGGAGGCAAGCTCTATTTCAAGCCCTTAGAGAGTTTTTCACAAGCAGGAAGGCACACAACGTCCAGTCTTTGTCCTCTTGCACAGGCAGAAGCAGCAACAGTAGGATAGCTCCACAAAGCACAGTCACAGGCAGGGCAGCTCTTCTTCCTCAGCTCTTCAGCTTTTCTCCAGGCAAAGGTTCCTCTTGGTTTCCAGAAGTGATCTAAAGTCTGTGGTTTTGGGTGCCCTTCTCATACCCATTTTGCCCTTTGAAGTAGGCTTACTTCAAAGAAAAGTCTCTCTTGTTTGTAAAATCCTGCCTTGCCCAGGCCAGGCCCCAGACACACACCCGGGGGTTGGAGACTGCATTGTGTGAGGGCAGGCCCAGCCCTTTCAGCTGTAAGTGACCACTCCCCCCCTCTCTCCTTGCACAGATGGCTCATCAGGAAATGCATGCTACACCCCAGCTCCCTTTGTGTCACTGTCTAGAGAGAGGTGCAACCAGCCCAACTGTCAAACTGACCCATACAGGGAATCCACAAACAGGTGGAGTCACAGAAATGGTTTAGGCAAGAAAATGCCCTCTTTCCAAAAGTGGCATTTTCAAACACACAATCTTAAAACCAACTTTACTAAAAGATGTATTTTTAAATTGTGAGTTCAAAGACCTCAAACTCCGCATGTCTATCCGCTTCCAAAGGGAATCTACACTTTAATCATATTTAAAGGTAGCCCCCATGTTAACCTATGAGAGGGATAGGCCTTGCAACAGTGAAAACAGAATTTAGCAGTATTTCACTGTCAGGACATAAAAAACACATTAGTATATGTCCTTCCTTAAACACACAGTGCACCCTCCCTAGGGGGATACCTAGGGCCTACCTTAGGGGTGTCTTACATGTAAGAAAAGGGAAGGTTTAGGCCTGGCAAGTGGGCTTGCTTGCCAAGTCGAACTGGCAGTTTAAAACTGCACACACAAACACTGCAGTGGCAGGTCTGAGTCATGTTTACACAGCTACTCATGTGGGTGGCACAACCAGTGTTGAAGGCCCACTAGTAGCATTTGCATTTGATTTACAGGCCCTGGGCACCTCTAGTGCACTGTACAAGGGACTTACCAGTAAATCAATATGCTAACATGGATGAACCAAGTACATGCACATTTTGTATAGGAGCACTTGCACTTTAGCACTGGATAGCAGTGGTATAGTGCCCAGAGTAACAAAAACAGGAAAAACAGTGTCCAGCACACATCAACAACCTGGGAAACAGAGGCAAAAAGTTAGGGGAAACCACACCAAGGATGAAAAGTCTAACAGTGTTCATAAACCGGTCTGCCCCAGGGTTCCACACACAATGTACCATGCACATGGCTGCTTTTTCTCTTGCTGTGCACATTTGAAAATTCACACAGACCAATGTAGGGGGGGGAATGCCACCTTTCCTGAGGTGGAAGAGATGACGACAATGATGTTACATGCAGCGCACGTTCCAACAGTAATTCACAGAAGTACTGTGGCCTTATGTTACCTGCTATTGTTCTGTGAACTCGGAGCAAGCAATGACATAGCCAGTGTTTACAGAAACCATGAAAAGCCTCCAGCTTTCTGAGGAACGTCTCAGTTTACAGGGCTTCCGAGGCACACACACACATTTCCACCTCCTCGCCTCATTGCTCTTTTGTTGCCTCCATAGCTGACTGAGCCCAGCTCTTCTTCAGCAGAGAGAGTTGGCTGACAAGAGCACCGGCACTGAGGGGTAGACACTCTGACATCAATGGTAAACTTTTGTGAAATTTTCAGAGACATTTTTGGGCCCTGCTAAGTTGCGGGCCCTGTGCGACCGCACGGTTCACACTCCCCTAAGACCAGCACTGCCCAGGCGTACAAATATACGCCCATGTACTTTGTAAATTGTTTTTGTCATACTTTATTATATACCAATAAAAGATGCCGACCGTGTGTGCACACAAGGGTGGCCTTCTTTTAATGGTTTTAATAAATCATGATGTAAATATTTCAAAGATTCCCCCCTTGCATCGGAATGTGTGCAGATGCACAGTTGACTACCTTTGAATGGTTTTTGTGAAACGTTTTTACAAAACAATTGAAAGAAAGCGGCCCATGGGTGAACTTATGGTCCTGTTTTAATGTTTTAACTGTGAAATCCTATCAAAACATAAAAATCAAGCATAGCAAGGCCAATAGTCAATAGCTAGTAGCCAATGCTAGATCAATTGGTTTCCTCAGTGCTCATTGTACAGATGATTCTATTTGCATATTTCATTAGAGCTGTATTGCTAGTATTGACTCCAAATTATCTGTAAAGTTCAAAACGGACATATTTCCAAGCATGTTAGTGTGAAAGCTTGCATGTGACTCCATTTTGACTATTTAAATGTAAATGTACTCTTCATACTTGCAATATGTGATTGTGAAGATACATGTTCTTGACCAGCTAAGCAGCTGTTCCATTCAGATCATCATTTCCATTTTTCTGACTTTCACATTAATCTGTGCAATGTTTGCCACAGTTTGTGGGACTCCCTGATCACAAGACATGTCGTAAACCACAGATATGTTATCCCTCAGAAACACCCTCAGAGTTCTTTGAGGTTGGGGAGACTTTCCGTTAGTCATATCCCATGTAGTTGCAAAGAGGCAGCTCCTTTCAGTCCCTTTGAACAAGCCCTCACTGGTGGCAGCATCTGTAGCATTTATGGACATAACAGATAAATTCATGGTTAGGCCTCCAGTCCTCTCTTCCATATGTTGTCCAGTGGCCTGAGGTAAATGAGGTGTCTTTGTGTTTATTGTTAGTCATAAGTGTGAATGCTCATGAACATTATATGTATGAGGTTTTAGTATAGTTACTGTGTACATTGGGACAGTGTGCTCAAGCATTTATTTGTGATGTCTTTCAGTGGACCTTTTCTTACACTCAGATTGTAAGGAACATCTTTTTGACTGAAATTGTGAGTGCACAAATAAGAATGGATGGTGCCTATAAAGAAACAACAAGGAAAACCTCAACCCCACTTCTTCCTTTTCTGCTTTCTTTGTCCCCAGGTCATGGCTGAGGTCAATACAAGGTATCGCACTATGACAGGCTTCCAATGAAAGTATATGTCTGTTGCACATAGGCATTGGTCACCAGAGGTGCATTCAGAGTGCATTCTAGAAGTGCAAGAGAAGCTCTCTCTAAAACTCCAATGAGGATTGAAGCTTTGACATATCCAGAAATGGTGGATTATTGAACTGAAGAAAAGTGCTAGTATTAATTGCAATAGTCTGCTTAGTTGGATCCCGATGACATACCTCAGACTGAGGAAGTGCCCCAATGTTCTACAGACTTTTGTGGTCCCTGCTGTTTTAAATCCAGAATATGGAACTGAATGCTGCTTATTTTTTGAAGTAAAGGAAACTTGGAGGCCAACATTTCACCCCAGGCCAAGTATCCAATGTTCTTGTGAATGACAAATAACAGGAATCTCAACTTTGATGTTGCTTGGTTGTCAGTGAAAATGCAAAGATTGAAGAAATGGCATGTCATTCACAACTAGCAGATCAATCTATGTCTGAACCAAGGCAAATCTTATAATAGCCACAAAACGTTCCCCTTTTACTATAACCTAGAATAAAGTCGGACCACATAGTAGAAATTGACAATAGGCCACGACTACTGAAGCACTGAAAACGCAATGTAAATTTAGACAACTGAAACTACAGGTTTCGAGCCTACACTATTAGTGTTTCTATTAAGTTACCAGGCTGACTGTTGTTCGCAAAGACCTACTATGTGTTCAGGCACTTTGATGTTCTGTGGTGTCTGTTCCTGGGAAATCTGATTCGAGTAACCCCTCCTGGATAGCAGGTATGCCTTAATTTGTTGAGTGCCTGAACAATAGGCAATGATAAAATTGTGTTTGCTGAAGAACAAAAACCACATCACTTGTCTAGAGGTCAAAGCTTTTAATGATCACAAAAATGAAAATTCTTATGATAAGTATGTATTATAATGGTATGTTGAGCCATTAAAAGGTACTTTTGCCATTCTTTAAACCATAATTTAATTGCCAATAGTTATTGTTTGGCAACTGTATAGTTATGTTCAGCTGGCAACAACTAAACAGAAATAAATGCTACTGGGTGCATTTGCCCTGTGGTGCTTTCGTGTTGCAACAGAATACCTCCAACAGCAACCTGAGAGACGTCCGCCTCTACAAAGTATGGTAAGTTGGGATCCGGATATCTGAGCACCAGAGCCGTGGTGAATTTCTCTGTGAGTATTTTGAATGCATTATTGGCCTCCTGTGACCAGACAAAAATCACTTTTTTTCTGTGAAAGTCTGGTGATTGTACTTACTATGCCTGCGAAATGGGTGATAAAGCATCTATAGAAATTTGCAAATCCCATGAAACTTTGTACCTCTTTGACTGAGGTTGGAGCTGGCCAATCCAATATCACCTGCACCTTTTTCTGATCCATGGTAATGCATTCCAGGGAAAATAAATATCCCAGAAGCTCAACAGATTGAGTGTGAAAGGTACATTTGTTTAGTTTTACTAAAATGTTCATGTTCTTGAAGTCATTGCAGCACCTTCTTGACATGCTCCATCATGTTTTGGAAATAATGAGGGTGTTATCTATGTATACAGCCACACAAACCTCCATTAGGTCTTGCAAAACCTCACTTTTAAAATACTGGAACACTGCAGGGGCATTACATAACTCAAAGGGCATGACTGTATACTTGAACAAACCAAATTTGATTCAGAAGGCTGTTTTCCACTCATCACCTTCTTTTATATGGATGAGGTGGTACGCACCTCGCAGGTCTAGTTTACTGTACGCCGTGGACTTCTGAACTTGATCGAGCAAGACTGGTATCATGGGCAATGGATATCTGTTTTTAACAGTAACCCTATTCAAAGCCCTATAGTCTATGCTTCCCCCTACTCACCATTCTTCTTCAGTACTAAGAAAAGTGATAAAGAGGCAGTGGAGGTGAAATAATGGATGAATCCCAGGGCTAGTAACTCATCCAAGTATTCTTTCAGGTATTTCATCTCTGGTCCCGACAGAGCATAGACGCAACTGCAAGAAGTGCTGGAACTAGAATTAAATCTAGTCAGTAATTATGTTCTCTGTGGGGAGGTAATTGAGTAGTCTTTTGTTCATCATAAACATCATGAAAGTCCTGATTTTCTACAGGAATTTGGGTTGTGCATTCTTGTGTTATTGACACACACGTCAATGGAAACACAACTTCATGCAGCTCTTTATAACCATGGTTTTGACAAAAATGAGAACACTGGGTGACAAGCAGACGGGACCAATCAATGAGTGGATTGTAATGTCGATGCCAGGGAACCCCTGAAATAACAACAAAGTTGGGTGTGTCTATGAGACCAAAGATCAAGATTTCCTTATGCCTATTCTCACACATGAGAGGACATTGAACAGTTTCATAAGTAATCATTCCAAAAGAAAGCTTTGAGCCATCCACAGCTCTAACTGATTCTGGAACTTTTTTCGTAACACAAGGTATATGCAAAGACCTGGCCAAGGCTAAATCAAAAACGTTTCCTGTAGCCCCAGAATCTAAGAGTATAGGTCATACCTTTGGCTGTTAATTTGAAAGCTTTAAGGGAACAAATAAAGTAAAATGTTGTAGAACTTTATGTGAAGTGTATGTCAAAAGTTGGGGGGTCTACACTAGGACCTTACCCGACTGGTTGACCCCTTGGTCACCTGGGCTTTCTAGCTTTCTTGCTTCGAGGGGGACATTGAGGAAACATTCTTTCAAAACCCTTTAAGTTTGACGGTACACTCAGACTGCCCTGCCTTGCCACAATGCCAACATAGAGTTAGCTTTCTTCTTCGATCTTTTTCTTCTGTAGTTAATGGACAAGGTAGACCCCCAAACTCCATATATTCTACGCTATCCTGATTCTTGGTCTCTATCTCTTTATGCTCCAGATGTATCAATACTAGTCTAGCTTCCACTCAAACAAATTCTCCCTTACATTCCGTCAATATATAGTCTAACTGGATGACTGTGTCAATAAACTCTAAACAGTCCGATAGGAAAATAACAATGTGTGCCTCTATAAAGGAGGGAGGGTAAACGTAAAAACTAAATGTAAACTTGGCACTTGTATAGCACACTACTCACCCATTAGGGTCTCAAGGTGCTGTACGCATACTGCTGTGGAACCCCTCCTGGCTTTTCCCTGTGAGGCACCCACTCCTGGGTAACCCCCAGGGTGAAGTAAGGCATCCAAGCAGGGCAGTTTTGGAGTTTAAGCAAGCTTTTGCCCAGAGTTGGACCCATTAATTAGATTGCGGCACCAAGGTGAGAATTATCTGGTCCAAGGGAATGGAGCCCAAGACCCACCACGGCAGGAATTGAACCCTGGTCCATGGCCAGATATCTGCATCAGGGTCTGCTGCTTTAACCATTGTGCCACACTTCTCCACTTTGCTTCTGGCCCTTGGGTATCAGTAACCAGTTTACAAAACGTGTAGTATAAGTGAGCAGATCCTTACTATCCTGACGTAAATTCAATACCTTATTATCACTAGCTTAAACAATGGTGTGTTTGGCAAAGAGGCAACATGTCACCTCTTAAAAACTTCAAAAATCATGTAAGACAGGATAATTTTTAATGAGTGGGATTGCCCAGTTAGCAGTTATGCCCCCAGGATAGGAAATAATAAAAGCTATTTTGTCTGTGTCAGAAGGAAAGGCTTCAGGTTTAACCAAAAATTGCAAAAGGCACAGACTTCAAAAGGCATCAAATTTACTATTATCCCCAAGAAACCTTTCCAGCTGGGCCAAAGGCACAGGACAGGCAGTGGTTACAGTAATATGCAAAGGATTAATATTACAAGTGGAGGGTGTACTTGTGGTATCTTTTGTTTTGCCAAAGTGTGACAGGCTGCATGTCTTTCGGATTTGCCCCAGCCCCTGCTTCAGCTAACCAGGGTGAATGGCAGGAGCAATATCTAACTAACTCCTTCTTCAACAACAAGTTCTCCTGGAGCAAGGATTGACTTCACCTTGTACATCAGATAATGCCTGAGCTAAACTGTCAACATGTAATTGGTCATCCATATTATCTGATCGGTGGAAAGTTCTGTCACGCACTCACCTGGTTCCAACCATGGAGATGATTCCAGACCTCCAATCCCAGCTGGGACAGCTTAATGAAATATGTAACAACTGTTTGGTTCCAAAAACTGCCCCCAGAGAGGAAAGGAGGATGGGATAAAACAAGAAAACGTGATCTTGCATCACAGAAGGAACCGCTTGGCTACCTCGTACACTGCCGAATAGAATCGGGACTCAGGATGATTCTCCCCCTATACCGCTTATCCTCAATGTAGGTGTGATACACTAAAACAACAAGAGGCAATGTTACCCATCGGTTCCCAATTCCAAATGATCGATCAATTGTTTACACTATTTGTACACTTACAGATTTCATCATAAATATTGCATGAGAGAGAGCAAAAACCATTTTCTGGCACTGCGGAACATACAGGATTCTGATTCAAAACTCAAATACAACTTCAAACTCTACAAGTTGCTCTCAAAATACTAGATACAACTTATAAGAAACACAGAGGTGACCTTTCATTTCAGGTACAAAAGAGTTCAGAGCTATGCAGTAAAAGAGTCCAGACCACTGTGCCTCAAGGAGGTAAACACTCAAATAATATCCAATGTCTGAAAAACATGCTCACACCTTCAAAAGTAGCAGTCTTTGGAACATTTCTAATTCATGGATTAGTGCGTACTAACCTGAGGGGAAGGTACTTAGTGAAGACATTACTTAAACTGAAACCTGAAGATGACAGGAGACTTAGTGCAAGAAGCTCAAGAGGAGGCAGAATCGTATCTCATAAAGGAAGACACTAGCAGTGTTTCAGATGCCAGGATCATGGAATCATCAGGAAGGCTTGGAAGACTAGAGCGCTGGAAGGTGGTGAGTGCAGGGACGTTGCTTGCGTAGGACTGGAACAAGGCCAAGAGCTGATGCAGGGTCAGAGAGGGCATTTATACAGGAAGCAAAGAGTGTTCCAGAAGGGCTTGTGCCACATGTGGAAGCCTGAAATATTTCAATGAATGGGGAGAAGATCATGTGTTACATTCAATGGATATGTAGCGTTGCGGATGGCAGGTGCAAACGGTGATTGGCAATACTAAAGAAGTACAACGGTACCCGAAGTGCATGATGGTACAATTCACTTGTTTACAGTGGAAAAGCACCATCTTAAATAGACATGTGATATCTACAGGTGAACACCAGCATAGCAACAAAAGAGAAGAGTCAATGGTTCGGGCTTCCTGGGAGGAGAATGGTAACATTCTCAGGGCTGGAAGGTTCCATAAGGGAAATGTAACGTGGAGTGCTAAGTACAGAGAGGTGCCATCAGGGAAGAGCGGCATGAGCCCGGCGAGTAAAACCCACAGCACATTGGGCACAAGATGGCATTGTGACACTATGGAAGGCTCTGTAAAGAGAGAAATAAACCCCTTATACTTAACTAATAAAACCACACATCTGGAGAACACAAATATCGTTAAAAATAATGCTTTTTACTTATATTGAAAACAGAAATATAGTAAACACAAATATTGTCACCTTAAAATAAACATACAATAGTGTTGCCAAAATAACCACATTATCATTAATGCAAAAAAAATGTTTTTATGTAAAACAATTTTTTTAAATAAACAAAAAACATTTTACACACATGTTTAAATTAAAGATGAATATAATACATCACCAGAGTATTTACAATTCCTTATGACCCAGGAGGAAGGTTATTACTAGTCGACACTCCCAGTAGTGACAGGTATTACTTTGATAGAGAATAACATTTGAGGAGGCCATAGTTTCCCTTACGTGAGAGGTGGACCCAGATGGCAAACTGCAGATGCCTGAGGGTGGTAGGAATCACTTCCAGAGTGCCACTGTGAATGGGGTACCTGTTACTGCTTTCTGAAATACCTGTGCCAGCCAGCTCACGGAGGTGGAAAGTCTGGTTTCTTCAGATAGGTATCTGCAAGGACCGGTTTGCAGGATAAGGAATGTCCTTTGCTGGGGATCTGTCTTCCCCGAGACCATGGCACCCTGAGAATGGGAAGGGGTAATTGCACAGTGAAAGGTAATCATCTGTCCTAACTTGCCCACAGCCTGCCTACTTGGCAGTGAGCTCCCATATGTGAGAAAATAGCAGAGAGAAGCATTCACGAAGGGTGCCCTGAAAACACAGGTTTCTCGGGTGATGTCTTAAGTATAAGATATGGAGGCCCAAGAAATGAGTAAGGAGCAGGAGGTGGAGGTTATCCACAGTAGGAGGACTAAAGGGCCAGAGGATGCCTGCCCTGACAGGAGAGGACCCCAAGACTGGCACTGATGAGGCTACTTCAGGCCTGGAGGTGCTGCCTGCACTGTCACAGGGTTTAGAGGAAGGGCACCTGGGATAAATAGGCTCCTGAAAGACACAGTCAGAGTGTGTCACCCCTGATAGACATTATGCATCCACCTCAGAAGTTGTGGACAGGCATATGCTCAGAATCAAGCTACAGTCACTGAGGTGGCAGAAGTGAGAGTGGAATGAGAGGTTCCACAACTTGAGTGTAACCTCCCAATCTAAGAAACTTAAGAGGCAAAGAGGAACTCAGAAGCAAGTGGGTAGCTCCTTGCCAGTTCAACAGCTGGAAGTAAGGCTACTCAATGCACCAGATTGGTCAATCCACATGTCAATAGATAACTAGGGGTCTGGTTACTGACTCTGACAACTGTCAGTGACCTGTGTTAGTTTCTTGCCATTTGGGCAGAGTGGACCATGGTGAGACATGGTGAGATGCATCACCTTGTTGGCCATGGTGGCATTATTCATGTACTGGGATGCCTCGGTGGGTGGGTAGACTAGCATTAGCCTCATCCCAGTTGGGGTCTGTAGTTAAGAAGTGTTCTCCATGGACCAGATTATTGGCTAGGGCTGAGGTTAACAGAGTGGCAGTACTGAAACTAGAATACAGATCATAACATCAATTCTCTCAGGCTTGAGACAAGAAGGAGAAGTGATTCAACCACTATATTTAATATTTATTAACCATCCAATTCAGTAGTGGAGTTAGATGTTAATAAGTATTTAGGAAAAGTAAGCTCTAGAAAGTTATCTTTTCGGTGCCTGAGGCTAATTTGCATTAGCCTGACAGCAGCTGGCCGACCCGTGCTTGACCTTAATGAGGTGTGCAAAATGCTCCCAGAGCAGAGACAATGACTTGTGCCTGGTGACACTATGGGCTTGGTGTAGAGAGTGTGATATTTATCAGTGTAGAAAGGGTGGCTCAAGAGGTTCCACAAACTTCATTAACTTGAAACAGACAGAGGTGGAGCCTGCCCATTCTTAGTTTAGTATAAGGAGAAACCTAAGGAAGGGACAGCATTTGCCTTCAGTTACAAAGTAGCCAGTTGGGCATCAACCATGTAGGAAGGAGAGTAAGTCACAGAACCAGGTTGGTGTATCTTAGGAGGAGGGGAGAGCTAATTTCCCTAAATTTACCCCTGAATAGCACACATTCTCTCTTTAAGGGCAGAAGACCTGTGTCATCTTGGATTGCCATTTGAATAGTGCATTCTGAGATCGTTTGTAGTTAGGCAAACAGGATGTGCTTTAAAAATAAGGATAGGGTTGCCTTGGGTGACATTCTCCCCATTGCTTAGGGATTGTCCAGGAGTCACCTCATCTACTGGCTACGGAGTGCTACAAAAATGGACCTCACCACCAGCTCCTCTAAACACTTTCTGGACCTGTGGAAGCTTAGAACAAGGATTGTACCTATTGTTTAAGACTTGGGAGGAGACCAGAAGGGGTGGAGCTGCTCCCACTTGCACCCAGGACAATGTAATGGATTCCAATGGTCTATTGGCTGACCTGTGTGGTTACAGAGAGACAACAAGCTGGAAGAGGCTTTTTTCTTGAAGTGACCACCTCAGCAGTTGCAGCTAGACCTTGACTGGACCCTGCATGGCAAGAAAATGAAGTTGGGCTCAGTTGGAGCTTTTGCCGCTCGAAAAAACTCTTCAGAGATCCTTGTGGCAAACGTTTCCAACTTTGGTGCAACCTGCCAGGAAACAGCTTGCATACTTGCTACACTTGAGGATTCTGATATTCAAAAAGGAGATGAAGGGCCTGATTTAGATGCTGGCGGTAATGGTCCTGCGGTCGGTTTCCCGACTGAAAACCTGCCTCCGCCATGACTGTCCGCCCTCCATATTTAGATGTTGGCAATCCCATGAACTTTAACCCCCCAGAGTCCCGCCGACTCCACCAAGGAATCCTATCCGCTACCATGGTGCCATAGGAAAGAGTGGCAGATGGTAGGACTTCAGCCACACTTACCGCCAAGCAGATTTGTATGCGCCATACCATCAAGCAAAAAGTAGACGTCCGACCTTCACTTCTTACTTGGTGAATGGGGAGGGAGGAGGTGAAAACTCACCTTTTGCCCTGATTCAACTTCTGTTTCCTGCTGAATACAACTGGGCAGGACATTCAGTCGCTGCTGCCACAGGACCCCAGAGGAAACACAAATCCCCCTGTCGCTGGAGATGAAGGTGTACGTCGGGGGTTCACTGCACATGAGCATGGGACCACTGCAGACAGGTATGTCACAGTAATTTTTTTAAATTACTGTGACATGGATGGGGACACACCCGTACACAATACATATTGAACACATACACAACTGTCATTATGGCATCAGTTTTCAGTGCCAAATGAATGCTGGCACCACAATGAAGGGATATTCACACTTGTCAACTGTACTGATGTGTGCGCATTGTAAGGGGACATGTACCTATCAAGTTGTGCTTGAGTTGTGTGTGTGAGTCAATACATGTATATGTGTGTGCAATGCAATTGGTTTGGTGAGGTAGAGGGAGGTGTAGTGGGTGATGTGGTTTTGTCAGGATGTCAGCCAGTTGCATCTGGCATGGATGTTGTTGTGCACATTGTGTTGTGTGTTGTGTTGCTGCATGCAGACCTCAGTTTGTGGTTGTTCCTGTGTGGGTGCAGTATTATTAGTGTGTGCATGCTGTACAATGGATGTATTTGTGGGTGTGTGTTTGCAGGCATGTAGGGGTTGTTTTGTGGTGTAATGGCAATGAGTAATGGTGTGTATGTGGTGTGTTGTGTCGTGTGAGGCAGGGAGATGCACATGTGAAAGGTAGAGTGTTTGTGTGTGTGACTTACCTCTTCTCCATGGCCATTAGCATTGTTCTATTTCCATTAGGTCCAGAGATGTCCTCTCTCTGTCCAACTGTGACATCTAAATATGGCTGGTGGTAGCGCACCTGCCTGACGGTCAGGGAGAGCACTCAGTCGTAGCGGTCATCGACTCAGCCACAATACATCTAAATATGGCAGGCAGAAGACCGTCGACTTGACAGCCTTCTTGGGTTCACAGCCGACGCAGCTTGGCAGTGCAACCACCAAGGTCTAAATCAGACCCCAAGCCCACTAGAATAAATCTTGAGCAAGTGAAGACATGAACAGTATCTGGCCAAGGAGAGAGGCACCTCTGGGTACAACATTCGAACCTTTTCCGCTGCTACCTTGCCCCACTAGAGGATATTAACTTCCATTTTCAGAGATGATAAAATGTCAGTTCCCAAGTTCATTTTATCAGAGTTAACATCCCAGTTTCAGTGCCACCATGTCAGTATTTCTGTGCCGATGTCCTAATATCATCAATGTCAGTGACCAAGTGTTAGAGTCCCTGTTGTCATTGTCCTAATGTAGGTATCCCTATGCCAGCACCCTAGGATTAGAATTTGAGTGTCCCTGTCTCACAGGTTAGTGTCCCTGTATCAGTGGTTCACTGTCTCTTCTCATTCGAGAATCTCAAATTAACCCTGCTCTAATATCCCTATGTCACAACCACTGCACTAATATCCCTATGTCAGGTCAATGACAGTGACCCCAATCTTATTGTTGGCACAGTGTTTCTGTATATTTGTGTCAGTGTCAAAGGCAGAGTTCCATATTGGTGTCCATGCTTCAGTGTCAGTGCCACCACCTCACTGTCTCGTAGTATGCAATAATGTCAGTGTTTTAATTCAGTTTTGCCAGTAAAGTGCTTATATCATCCAAAGGCATCTTCATGACACTATTGATGGAACACATGCAGAGGTAATGGGCATACGATGGATGGAAGGGTCCCCAATATATAAGTTGTGAAGTCACATTTTTGTTTAAACAGCACATTAAAAAAGGAGACACCTGGGAAAAATGTAACAGCTACCATGTTCAGTTCATCAATGATCAAAGAAAGAGAAAGTGAGATGTAGACATATTTAAGTGTAAAAAAGGTAAAAGTAGGCCATTTTTATTTTTAAAAGGGTGAGAGCTTCCGGCCTGAATTGGACATGTCAGCAATATGCATGCCTTAATTTGATGAGATTTATATTTGAAATGAGTGAATTTTTCATTTAGTCGTAAGTCACTTGATCTTACAGTCCTGCATGCTGCAAAGAGAGTTTGGAGAGTGAGAGTAGCAAAAATCAAAACTGGTAGGCTGGGCCTTGAATGGTTCTTGAAAGAAGCTGGGCTGAGTGTAATATGTTGTTTAATACCTTTACTGAGATAGGAAAAAGGCATCATTACTGATGGAATGCTTTGTTTTCATGAGTCATGGGCCCTCCACACACTTACAAATTGAAATAAAACGTTTATTACAAAATGGCACATCAGTATTTTACTATAACATCACATAAATCTCGGTTATTCACTCAAAAACACAAATAACGCTTTTTTTAGTCCCTTGGTGACACAGGGCCTGATTATGAGTTTGGCTGTCAGACCGCCAGGCCACCATGTTGGCAGTCCCAAGAAGACCTCTGAGCTGGCGGACCCAGACTGTGGTATTACAAGTTATACAGGCAGGGCCGCGAAGCGCCAAGCAAAAAGGTAGCCCGCCAGTGGCGTGGTGGCTCGTATGTAGGCAGTCCGACCTTCAGTGCTGTCTGTGCCGCGGCCAACCACCAACTCTATTACATTCACACAGTCACTGTGGCATTCTTCTGGCAGCGGTTAGCCAATGGCTGTCACCGTGGTATGCAGTCAGGATAGTACCAGACAACTGGCCATTGGATGAATTCAAACACAACAAAGCTGACACACATTGCTCCAGTGGACATACCTGCAAAGCACACTATAAAACATACCCTTTTGCAGACCCCAATCCTTTGCATCTCCACTGGAAGTCTAAGGAGACCGAGCACCTTTTTTGTATATTGCATAGATTAAGCACCCCTTTTTCCACCATCCCATAGAACACCCTGCACACACATTTGTCCATGCACTCCCTATTGCACTTCCCCTGTTAAGCAAGACCCTGTCATGCAATTTTTTGTCTACCATGTCATGTTCCAAAAATGCCTGTTTCTCTAAAGATGAGTTGAGAGTCATGGTGGATGAAATCACAAGAGTAGACTCACAATTGTTTGGATTCCAAGTCCAGCACACTCCTCTCAGTAGGAAAATTGAAATATGGGACAGGATTGTCGACAGTGTGAGTACTTTAGGCACCACCCTGCACACAAAGGAGGAAATTAGGAAGAGGTGGAACAACCTCAGGGGCAAGGTCCGTTCCTTGGTCTCGAGGCACCAGCTGCACGCCAAGAAGGCTGACGGTGGTCCTCCCAGTGTCCCATTACAACTGTTTGTCTGAGTGGAAAAGGGGTTGGCCATCCTGCGGGCCTGACAGGAATACCTGGGGGAGTGGAGTCTGGTAAATTACAACACAAAAAATATCACAAAAATGCAATTAGACGCATGCTCACAGCACACCTTTTCCCACTGTTTTGTTTATGTATTTGTCCACAATTTATTACCCAGAGTACATGTGATATAACACTGTCAATGTGTATCATTAGACCCTACAGCACAGTTACCAAGGCTCATCACATGCCATATGTACAAATGGTGGCTGTAAATCTCACAATATAAAAAAAAAACAGTACAGGATCATTGTTATGCCCCAAAATGTAAATGTATGTTCAAACCTAAATGCAGCCTACATACATATATGTAATACATGACAGTTGTCAAGTGTTAGGGAGTAGAGGGAGTAACCTGACTACAACTCACAGGAGGCCCTGTGTGTGTAATTCCAAACACCAACACAGTATTCACTTGTCCCTATACCCATGTTTGTCAACTCTCAAATGAAGTTTACTCAGCTGGGACAGTACCATTTTTCAAGGGTTGGAAATTAGCTGGACTGACCTGACTGCAAAACCGAATAGGCCCTGTTGTCGTAACTACAAATACTAGCCCAGTGATCACTTGGCCCAATTACCCCTGTGCCTGCACTCTCAGTTGAAGGTTACTCACCGGGGAGGATAATATTTGTGCAGTGTGTCTAGTAGAGAGAGTGATCTCGCTACAACTCCCACGATACCCTGTCATTTTGACTTTGTACGCCAGCCCAGTGATCACTTGTTTAAATACCCTTGTTCGCTAACTCACTAGTGAAGTGCACTCACCTGGGAGTATGCCATTTGTATAGGTTGGGAAGCAGCTATAGATACCTCACTGCCAAGCCCATAGGCCCTGTTGCTGTGACTCCAAACACCAGCCCAGTGGTCACTTGTCCAAATACCCTTGTTTGCCAAGTCTCTTTTGAAGTTTACTCACCTGGGAGTGACCAATTGATCAATCATGCTAAACTCAGAGACGTGTCTTTCTATCTAGCTCCATCTTGACTTGCCAACCCAAGATGAAACTATTGAGGACAGGAAGGACACCTTACCCAGTGTGTTCAACATGTATTCCTAAGGGCTCAAACTGCATCACCAGATTGATATTGGCAGCAGACACATTGACACAGCACTGTGCACATGATGACACCAGTCACATTTACAACTAATTCCTGGCATTTCAGGATTCTCACCGGGTGGCACTGCAGGCTCCCCTCCTCTGGGATGTTCAGTACTTTCTTCTGCAGAGCGATGTTGTGGAGAATGCAGAACGCCACAGTGGTCTGACACACTTTTCTGGGTGAGCAGAGGAGGTCTCCACCAGTCTTGTCCAGAAGCCGAAATCTGGCCTTCAGAAACCCAAAAAAACATTTTACTTCCCATTGGATTCTTCCATGTGCATCAATGGAGTGGACTTCCCCTGGCATAGTTTGATTCCTCAGCAGCGTCAACAACCAAGGACGGTTTGGATATGTTGAGTCTCCTGTTAAGGAATGGGACATAAATGGAACAATGCACCTGACATTGCTCACACACAATCAGGACAGATGTGAGCCATGCCCTCTCGTGTTGCAGTTGTGATATCAGTTGTGGTATGGGGCTGTTCCGCCCAAAAAAATAATCATGGGTTAATCCAGGAAAATGGGCACATACGTTTGAAATGTAGAGACCCGCCAAACAGACAACAACTTGCAAGTTGATGGAATGGAAATTTTTCTGTTGCAATAGACTTGTTCAGTGGCCTGTGGTCGCACCAAGCCAGCATGTGTGCCATAGATGGTCCCCACCAAACATGAGAGGTGAGCAAAACAATAGGAGTCAGCCTTCACATTGGCTAAATCCTCACGTGGGGGAGCCTGATATAGCTATCAAAGTGTTTCATATTTGCGGAGAGGAAATGTCTGAACAGACTGAACATAGGTGGGGACACACCACCAGATAGGGTCACTGCATTTTGGAAGGAGCTTTGACCAGTAAGTGGAATACTGACATTTCTTGAATAACGGGTGTTATGCAGTGTGGATTCCTGATAGCTCACATCAGATCTGGCTTCATCTGATGGAAATATTCCATTATTGTTTGCCTATTCACATGGTAGAGCTGGATAATATAGCATTCCTCTACGATCTGAAGGTCTGCCATTGGACGGTGGACATGAGGTTGTCGCATCCTCCCTCTTACAGGGAACCTATGCGTGAAAATAAATTATTTGGAACATTAGTCACAGTGTCCACAGCAACATACATGGGGAATACCAATAATATCATGTGACAAAGCATTTCTGACTGGCAATACATTATGCCCAGTACACATCACAGCTGTCAACTACACAGGGGTCAAATGTGACCCCCATTGTTGTCCACACATGTCCACAATATGGATCTGGTTGACACCAACTATCTGATACTCAATTGCCCCTCAAGCTGTGACATTTTTGTTTCAACCGCCAAAAATACCATCAGCGGTGGTGGACCGTGCACTGCCGTCATATGGCACCTGTGCCCTACAACACACTACACTGGTGGTTGTGTAGTCCGACCTACACAACAAGACAGATTGAGGATGTTTGTGGTAATCCTTAACATATATTGTTTTTGTAACGCATGTAACGGGGTCATTTTGAGTATTTCAAACTTCCCAAATGGTGGATGCCTGACCTACTCCACTGGACATCCGGAACCTCCCACGTGGTTTTGTCTGTCAGCGTGATGACTGCGTACATGGCATATGTGTACACTGTGCTGTGCAAAATCACTCACTTGACTGCTGCCAGCAACACCTCCACCACTTCAGCTGTTGTGTCCTGCTTCTGGGATCAATCATGCCACATCCAGCAGGTGGAAGGGTCCCTGCCTTCTATCCAGAGGAGCTGCAGAGGCTTATGAGCGAGGTCTATTCACTGTATGGTCATCTCTATGGCTCACCAAAGGAGCAGGTAAGTACCTCATATACACAATTAACTCTGTTCAACACCATCCTTTCCCTCCTCACAGGCTACAATGTACCCCAATGTGCTAGTTAGAAGTCTTGTGTGCCTGTAGTTGCAGTTTGTGGGGCATCAGGGGGATGTACACGGTGCAGGTATTAGAGACCAGTACTATATGTTGTGCTCATTCACATTGTGTTGTGTGAGGTTTTTTGGGGCCCTAGATCCTCCTTGTGTTGGATGCACATTGCTATACAATGATAATTTGCTACCATACATTGTCAGATCTTTGTTTATGAGGGTTGTAAATGTTAGACAACATGTAGGTGCATGACAGCATGAGCGGTGTATGTACCTTGTCTGAGTCATATGAGGATCTTGGAAGCAATGTGTATTGTGCCATAGGTCTTTCACCCCACATCTGGCCTTGCCAAACTGTTGTCTGGAAGGCACATCATGACTCACTATTCCCTTCATGTTGCCACACAAGCCATATTGCCGAAGGCCACATGATGTACTGTCATGCATGGAAGTGATGGGAATGTGAGTGTCAAGAAGGTTCTGTATTTTCAGTCTGCAGAGACCAGGGCCTATCAAATGTACCTCCAAGTATGGGACATACTCCAGGATGTGGGAGAGTCACTGTGGCTATGCAACTATCACACTGTGCCCACTCCTTGTAGACCTGCACATCCTGTCATGTGGCCAATATGAGATTCTAATGGCAAACGTAGCTCTGAATGACTCAGTTCATTGACTAGATCAGGAATGAGCACAGAAATATATCCCTGAACTAGTCCATATGTGCATTTTTGCATCATTGTCAATATGTGTTTTTGACTCATGCAGGTCCCTTACTACCACAGCTCTGTTGACACTTTCACATACATCATATTTGTCCTGTATAGGTGTATTGCACAAATTCAACCTCCACAGTGCAGACAGTGTGTAGACTCCTGGGAGGCCATGACATGTGACTCAGTAGCTTGGTGACAAAGCTGAAACTGAAACTCCACACATGCACACGGAAGACACTTTCTGACCCACCAAGCCAGCCATTTCATTGTCACTTAAGTGTAAGTCTGTACTATGATAGTTGCCTGCAGGGACTGTATGCATTGAGTCAATGTTGCAGAGTATAAATGTGTTTGTCCAGTAAGGCCTAAGGAGTATACTCTTCAGAAGCTACATTAGTGTGTAGTGTTTCATTGTGGCTCACATCACAGTACATGTTACTGGAGCATGGGGTACTTGATGTCAGTAGGCTTGGTTAGTCATTGTAGGCTGTCGCATGAGCTCTCATTGTCCAAATGAGGCTGCAGGATTTGGCAGCAGCATCACCTGAATTTTGGGGAACTGAGTCCAATCCCACACCATGTGACAACTGTCAGCCTAATCCGTTTCCGGCCAACTAGCAGTGCCTCATCTCTGCCCAAGAGCAGGGATGCCTTGTTGCAACTGGGCGCATGACATGATGACTTCTCAGGGAAATCATGGGGCATCAGATCTCATCCTTTTCTCTGTTACATTAGTCTCATACATGCAAAGACAAACAGAGGCAGAAAACTGTTCAATAAGATTTATTGAATCACCTATGTCTTTGATAAAATGGCATGAAATGCAATAATTAGAATGATGAAACATCCTAGAAGCAAAATGGTGACAAGGAAAGTGAAGGTCCAACCATACTGTCACTATGCACAATATATGCGATTCCTACCTAAGGTATATTAGAGCACAGCAGGATTAGTCCTAATCCACCCTTTGGGATTTCCCCCTGAGAATACATCATCCCCCATATCAGAGTATGACAGTAGCAGGGAAGTCTGTTGTCTATAGAGACACCATCCCCATGTAGGCCATAGAACTGGTAGTCTCAGCAAGCAGCTGTAACAAAGACAATCCGCATGCAGTTGTGATATCTGGCTGGAACCTCCCTCTAACATGCATAGGACAGGGAAATGTTTATAATAAAACAGTTGATGTTCTGGGAAATGTCCCTACATAACGATACGTATGTTTCTGTGAATGTTAGAGACGTAGTGTACCACTTGTGCCGACAATCCTATCTCACTGCAGCCTTGAGGAAAGCACAGAGAGAAAAGAATATCATGCTAAGAAATATAATGCTTTCCTAGGCGAAAGAACAATTAGATAAAGAAAATAAAACATCACCATGACTGTGGCCGATTCTGTAATAATAAAACAAAGCATAATAAAATATTACTAGGCTAAAGGGCACAAGCAGCAGGCCTAGTTGCTACAATAACTTGCTCAGAGACATCTCTACAATGGCTATACAACACCCTCCACTTGTCGGTTCAGAAGTGGTAAAACATCCTAGTGCCAAATTAAAAAGCAACAAAGTTGGGAGTAACCATGAGGCGACCTGCGAGCTATGTAATATGGAGACACCAGAAACGACGGATCATGTCCTTTTAAATTGCATTGCCTACGATAAACTAAGGAAGAAATGGATCCGACCCATCTGCAGGAACGTTGGAATCAGGAACTACAATGTAGTTACTGACATTTCTTGAATAACGGGTGTTATGCAGTGTGGATTCCTGATAGTTCACATCAGATCTGGCTTCATCTGATGGAAATATTCCATTATTGTTTGCCTATTCACATGGTAGAGCTGGATAATATAGCATTCCTCTACGATCTGAAGGTCTGCCATTGGACGGTGGACATGAGGTTGTCGCATCCTCCCTCTTACAGGGAACCTATGCGTGAAAATAAATTATTTGGAACATTAGTCACAGTGTCCACAGCAACATACATGGGGAATACCAATAATATCATGTGACAAAGCATTTCTGACTGGCAATACATTATGCCCAGTACACATCACAGCTGTCAACTACACAGGGGTCAAATGTGACCCCCATTGTTGTCCACACATGTCCACAATATGGATCTGGTTGACACCAACTATCTGATACTCAATTGCCCCTCAAGCTGTGACATTTTTGTTTCAACCGCCAAAAATACCATCAGCGGTGGTGGACCGTGCACTGCCGTCATATGGCACCTGTGCCCTACAACACACTACACTGGTGGTTGTGTAGTCCGACCTACACAACAAAACAGATTGAGGATGTTTGTGGTAATCCTTAACATATATTGTTTTTGTAACGCATGTAACGGGGTCATTTTGAGTATTTCAAACTTCCCAAATGGTGGATGCCTGACCTACTCCACTGGACATCCGGAACCTCCCACGTGGTTTTGTCTGTCAGCGTGATGACTGCGTACATGGCATATGTGTACACTGTGCTGTGCAAAATCACTCACTTGACTGCTGCCAGCAACACCTCCACCACTTCAGCTGTTGTGTCCTGCTTCTGGGATCAATCATGCCACATCCAGCAGGTGGAAGGGTCCCTGCCTTCTATCCAGAGGAGCTGCAGAGGCTTATGAGCGAGGTCTATTCACTGTATGGTCATCTCTATGGCTCACCAAAGGAGCAGGTAAGTACCTCATATACACAATTAACTCTGTTCAACACCATCCTTTCCCTCCTCACAGGCTACAATGTACCCCAATGTGCCAGTTAGAAGTCTTGTGTGCCTGTAGTTGCAGTTTGTGGGGCATCAGGGGGATGTACACGGTGCAGGTATTAGAGACCAGTACTATATGTTGTGCTCATTCACATTGTGTTGTGTGAGGTTTTTTGGGGCCCTAGATCCTCCTTGTGTTGGATGCACATTGCTAGACAATGATAATTTGCTACCATACATTGTCAGATCTTTGTTTATGAGGGTTGTAAATGTTAGACAATATGTAGGTGCATGACAGCATGAGCGGTGTATGTACCTTGTCTGAGTCATATGAGGATCTTGGAAGCAATGTGTATTGTGCCATAGGTCTTTCACCCCACATCTGGCCTTGCCAAACTGTTGTCTGGAAGGCACATCATGACTCACTATTCCCTTCATGTTGCCACACAAGCCATATTGCCGAAGGCCACATGATGTACTGTCATGCATGGAAGTGATGGGAATGTGAGTGTCAAGAAGGTTCTGTATTTTCAGTCTGCAGAGACCAGGGCCTATCAAATGTACCTCCAAGTATGGGACATACTCCAGGATGTGGGAGAGTCACTGTGGCTATGCAACTATCACACTGTGCCCACTCCTTGTAGACCTGCACATCCTGTCATGTGGCCAATATGAGATTCTAATGGCAAACGTAGCTCTGAATGACTCAGTTCATTGACTAGATCAGGAATGAGCACAGAAATATATCCCTGAACTAGTCCATATGTGCATTTTTGCATCATTGTCAATATGTGTTTTTGACTCATGCAGGTCCCTTACTACCACAGCTCTGTTGACACTTTCACATACATCATATTTGTCCTGTATAGGTGTATTGCACAAATTCAACCTCCACAGTGCAGACAGTGTGTAGACTCCTGGGAGGCCATGACATGTGACTCAGTAGCTTGGTGACAAAGCTGAAACTGAAACTCCACACATGCACACGGAAGACACTTTCTGACCCACCAAGCCAGCCATTTCATTGTCACTTAAGTGTAAGTCTGTACTATGATAGTTGCCTGCAGGGACTGTATGCATTGAGTCAATGTTGCAGAGTATAAATGTGTTTGTCCAGTAAGGCCTAAGGAGTATACTCTTCAGAAGCTACATTAGTGTGTAGTGTTTCATTGTGGCTCACATCACAGTACATGTTACTGGAGCATGGGGTACTTGATGTCAGTAGGCTTGGTTAGTCATTGTAGGCTGTCGCATGAGCTCTCATTGTCCAAATGAGGCTGCAGGATTTGGCAGCAGCATCACCTGAATTTTGGGGAACTGAGTCCAATCCCACACCATGTGACAACTGTCAGCCTAATCCGTTTCCGGCCAACTAGCAGTGCCTCATCTCTGCCCAAGAGCAGGGATGCCTTGTTGCAACTGGGCGCATGACATGATGACTTCTCAGGGAAATCATGGGGCATCAGATCTCATCCTTTTCTCTGTTACATTAGTCTCATACATGCAAAGACAAACAGAGGCAGAAAACTGTTCAATAAGATTTATTGAATCACCTATGTCTTTGATAAAATGGCATGAAATGCAATAATTAGAATGATGAAACATCCTAGAAGCAAAATGGTGACAAGGAAAGTGAAGGTCCAACCATACTGTCACTATGCACAATATATGCGATTCCTACCTAAGGTATATTAGAGCACAGCAGGATTAGTCCTAATCCACCCTTTGGGATTTCCCCCTGAGAATACATCATCCCCCATATCAGAGTATGACAGTAGCAGGGAAGTCTGTTGTCTATAGAGACACCATCCCCATGTAGGCCATAGAACTGGTAGTCTCAGCAAGCAGCTGTAACAAAGACAATCCGCATGCAGTTGTGATATCTGGCTGGAACCTCCCTCTAACATGCATAGGACAGGGAAATGTTTATAATAAAACAGTTGATGTTCTGGGAAATGTCCCTACATAACGATACGTATGTTTCTGTGAATGTTAGAGACGTAGTGTACCACTTGTGCCGACAATCCTATCTCACTGCAGCCTTGAGGAAAGCACAGAGAGAAAAGAATATCATGCTAAGAAATATAATGCTTTCCTAGGCGAAAGAACAATTAGATAAAGAAAATAAAACATCACCATGACTGTGGCCGATTCTGTAATAATAAAACAAAGCATAATAAAATATTACTAGGCTAAAGGGCACAAGCAGCAGGCCTAGTTGCTACAATAACTTGCTCAGAGACATCTCTACAATGGCTATACAACACCCTCCACTTGTCGGTTCAGAAGTGGTAAAACATCCTAGTGCCAAATTAAAAAGCAACAAAGTTGGGAGTAACCATGAGGCGACCTGCGAGCTATGTAATATGGAGACACCAGAAATGACGGATCATGTCCTTTTAAATTGCATTGCCTACGATAAACTAAGGAAGAAATGGATCCGACCCATCTGCAGGAACGTTGGAATCAGGAACTACAATGAAGCTGCCAGATTCTTGAGATCCAGCTCGACACCATATGTAGTTTTTGGTCTAAGCCGGTTCTTAATAGCAATTTCATTCATCAGAGACAAGGCGGGCCTGAGGTTGTAGGCGCTTTAATTCAGGCAAAACTCCCAAACTTAACCTATGGTCCTGAAATCGATAATTGGGAGTCACCCTCTGCAATTCAATGGCCTTGGGACCTACAATCAGCCAAGGATATATCTAGCCCAGGGGACATTGTCTATGCCCGGGAGGACCATAGTTACTGGGAGGTTGATTAAGTTATCTAGAATGGTCATTGTCACTTATGAAACTTGCTCCTGGATTCTGATATTTATCTACTTTTATCCCAAAAAATCTCCTCTTAGTTAGGCAAACAAGTGCCTGATGGCACAGGAGGTAAATTTTATGGGTCCTACAAATGAAATACTGTAATCGACTTTTATTTACTGTTTTTAAGACCAACATCAGATAACTTGTTTCTAGTAGTTAAGTGAATATTAGCTGCTGCTAGAACAATGTGCCTTTTTGCATTACTTGATCGTATATGACCTCTAAGTAATATAGGCACGCAAGAAAGAAAGGAATCGTTGGGCCCTAGGGATTGTTAATCATCTCTTAAAAATTAGTCAAATAACCCCTCACGTGATGATGGTATCTATATTGCTAAGATTGTAGAGGCAACTTGAACCTACTAGAGGCAAATAATCTTTCAAAAGCATATATCCTATTTTCATAATGGTCACTTTTTGAGCTAGTCCATAGTTAATGCTACTACTAGTGAGATAGCAATTTTTAACTGTCTTTTGTATAAAGGTTTATATTTTAGGGGTATTTTATAAAATGTTATAATATTTATATGGTGATTTGCATGATGATGTGTACTGTATATTTTATAGTGTTTTATTGATTAATTGTTGATTTTTAATAACATTTATACCCATAACTTGCCTATTTGTACTGTATGGCCCTGAGGGAGCCCTGGTCTCGATCTGTTTTTAGTGTTTTGTTTTTTTTGTTGTCTTTTTTCTTTCTCTTAAAAAGTGTTTTTGTTCCTTTTAGAAATGTAAGAATTTTGCCAGTATGCTTTTATGGTATTGTTTTACCGAAATAAAGCTGAAACTGAGAAAAAGCAACAAAAATGCACTGCTTTGAAACATTTATACATAAATGTCAATTATGAGAATATGACAAGCTAAAACACGTCCGAGCATGTGAATAGGTGGAAGGGGCCAATTTAAAATGTTAGCAGTGACGCCAATGAAACTAAATTTAAAAGTCAATGTAACTTTTTAAATCTCCTATTACTGGGACAATTGAAGCAAGTAAATGTTCCACTTTGGCAGGTGGTAATGTGACAAAATCAGTGCCAAGGAAAACCAAAGAACAGTCATGTTCCAAAGCCTGAGCTCTAGCTGAGGCAGCAGCATTCCATGTTGTGCCTGAGGTTGAGTCAAGAGCTGATGATCCACAAAGGGCAACTCAAAGGCAGCTTCCCGTAGCAAATACACTCTCAATGCCATGTCTGGTAATGAGCCCTCAGTGAGAACATCAACAGATAGGCGTCCAATGAAAGTAAGCGCCATGAAGAAAGACAAACTTTCAGTGCACATTTCAAAAGGCCCAGAGGCATCAAAACACAAGCTGCACACAATCCAAAACTAGTCTGAATGACAGAGACCAGATGTACTCCAGTTCTTCCGGGAGTGGTGCTCTGAAATACTGCATCATGTATTCATGACACAGTTGTGCCTGTGAATGCACCATCAGTCCTCCTTATTGTGATGGGACAGCCATTGCGAATAAAAAAACAGAAACAGCAAGATGGCCCTTATTATAGCCAAAGTAATTGGAAATCCCCAGAAAATACTCAAAAATATCGAGTGTATGGCTGAAGGTGTTAAGCCAAATATAGATGAGAAGGTGTTAAGGAAACCAAAACCAACAGCTTTAAAGAAATGTACAATTCCAGTAGTACTGGACGTGTTAAATATTCATCCCATGAATTCACCAAAGTGTCTCGGAAAGTTTGTATTAAAAAAAGGGATGACCTAGCCACTTGGAGCGCATAGGTCTTATGTGCAGATGTCAGTGCCACGTGTTTTTGAAACAATAAAGCCTTTAGTCTGCTCAACTTGTCAAAATTCACATTTGAAGTAGCAATGAGAGGCCAAATATCTGCTACAATTTGGGAGCCCAAAACAACGTAAGCAATTCCGGCTCCCATTCCACAACAGCTCTCACTGTTAAGAAGCACATAGCTTCCATTAGAGAGCACCTAGAATGCAGGTCTAATCAAGGGGACTGAAAATCCTTTCAAATAGCAAGCTATGTTTGCTGCTGAAGCGTTACACGCCTGTGCAAGGATAGCTGCTTACAAACCATCGAATGGCTCACAAAAGTCTTGCATTCACTGCAGCTAAGAAAGACCTCTTTCATGTCATTGAAACATTTATACGAAAAGGGAAGCTTCCACACCTCGTGGATGTAACTATCTCCTATCCTCTCATATCTACCTTCTGGAATGTGGTCCAAGCAGGATGTGAATTGCAATGTTGAAATAGGCAGATTAATAACCCTGCGTATTAACCATTCAGCAGATGATATTTCAGCCACAGTAAATAGCAACTTTTCTAATTTATCGATGTTTAGCATAACATAAGTTGCTTTCTTCATAGCCATTATTTGCTTCTATTGTGCCACATTAAATGCAGAAATAATATCCCTTGTGATGACATGTTGCCAGGGAACTCAACCAGATTTCAGTGTTTGTAGTGTCTAACCCAACTACATGAAGGAGTTTAGCTGACTCTGTCCATGTTGTAAAAATGACATGGCAATGTTTATGGCAGAAGAAATTATTTTGTCTAAAGTGTATATGCGGTCAGACAAGGTGTAAATCCCATTATCCACAAAGGCAAATGCTTTCTGTAATTTCTCCTGATCTATTTGCCTTAACCGGGCAGAGGCTTCTTATTGAGAAAGTTTCCAAATTTCCTTGTATCCTGCATATAAGAAGCACTTTTTATGTTGTCTTCTGTGGCCTAACAGGAAACTAAGGTGTTCTTTAATAGCATCTAGTGAGGAACGTTTCAACCATTAATGGAATAATTTCCCTACGCTGTATGTTGATACTATACCTGAATGTTCTAATGACACATAGCAAGGGTCTGGTCTGTTTCTCTAAAACCCCCCATGGAGTTTACAAAACATGCATGACAAACATTTGTGTCCACTGTGCACAAAAACCACCCGCCAACACGTGAAACTGATGTGTTAAATGTTCCATTTTGAACCCACCTATCAAGTTGATCTTCAATCAATCAATCAATCAAGGAATTGTAAAGCAAGGCTAATCACCCATTGGGTCTCAAGGCACTTCAGTTGCATTGATATATTTTTGCCATTTGTAAACTTTAGCATGGGCAGGGATACAGGGCGCATTCAAATCCTTAATCCTTGCCAAGCCTAAACAACTTGTCTGTTGGACAGTTTCATAATACGACTCAGCATTTTTAACATTGTGCCCAGAATAACTTCTCAGAATATGCTTTCAAACTCTCCATTGGCAGAGTTGGACAATGTTCCCATTGTGTGTAATTAAAAATACTTTTTGCGGTACTTAATCTGTGAATGTTATGATGTCCATAGTAATTATCACAGAACATATCCCCATTTTTTTTTCCCAATTGATAAACATCTTCACTTTCAAATACAGTAAAATATTATAATTCAGATAACATAGAATCAACTGTTTGTACATCCCAATCATCAGAAACAACTCCAGGTGTTATTACATCATTCACGCAAAGTTCAAATACATATAGAATTCGAATAACCTCCGTCGGGCCATATATATCAAAAGGTACTTATTCCCAAACAATTTCATCAGTAATTGGTATAGCTGAAATGTTTACTAGGGACAAGTCTCTGGGGACCTTATGGGAGGAAACATGGTTTTAGGACCTCATTCACCAGTTCAACAAGTGTTTAGGAGGATGATGGCCATGTATTAGTAGGAAAAAGACAATGACAAACCCAATCCAAAGAAGGAAGGAAAGTACAGTTAATAAAGGCCACAGATAATTCCATGGATGAATGAAATAGTTATTTCTAAGCAAATTTATCAGCTTACGTGCTCTTGACAGTCTTGTTGCAGAAGAGGCAGATGAGTCGAAAAAAGTGTCATTGACATTGGCAAAATATCCAGATGCAGTTTGTACAAAAACTGGAGCGATGCTTAGAAGAGGAGAACTGGAAGAAGTCTTTCTTGGTGATTCACAGTAGACTATTCCATCCATTTGATTTGAACTTGAGTAAAATTGCTCATTATTGTTGACATGACTTGTAGAAGAAGAAGTTAATGGGATTGATGAAAGATCATTTTCCACCCTCCCCAAGCTCAAAGAGGTGTTAGCGTTGCTGCTTCAAACCTGTAGAGGAACATCCTGGTCTGTAGTTAGAGGGAGTTGGTTACTACCCAAGAGTCCTGTAGGTCTGCTGTGCAGGATTGACCATATGGTGTAGCTTGACATTGTAGATGGAGACAAAGGGATTTTCTTTAGAACCAGGCAGTGCTAGTAGAATAATAGTTCTGGTACAGTGTATTCCCAGGTCTGGAACCGCTGCATGATAAAAAGGACCAAACACCTTTTTCACAGGAATCTTTTCACACACTAACTCCCCAGCTTTTAAAATCCAGACAGTTAGTGTCATTTGTACATCCTCTCTTCCCAAGAAGAAAGCACTGGCAGATGTGTTGTTGTCAAGGAACTGCTGTAAGTCCTGCAAGACAGTGACACATTCATTTATGTCAAAAGGTGTATCTGCCGCTTTCGCGCCAGGACCATCAAGATCTGGAACATATATTTGTGTTCAAAACAGGCATCATTCATATGAGGTACGCCCTCCCAGGGACCTTCTGGGCAGTTTATTAGGTGTTCTCGGGACTTCATACAGGTGATTGAGCCAACTACGACCATGCCTAAGACTCTAGCTGTTAAGGATTGCTTTAAATCCTGGTTTCCTCACTCCACAACACTGTTTCCCTCGGAATGAAATGGAGACAAATAGTACAGTTGGACCCCCTAATGAAATCTTGGTGTCCCAGAATGCTCAATAAGTCAACAGTGACTAAGATGCATTTGTATGCAGCATCAGGTTTCAGGGGACCACAATGATCCAGGTACACACATTTGTAGAGGTTTGTTGGAAATTTGGAGGGGTGTCTGCTGTGGTCGTTTAATGGTGGACCCTTCTATTTGCTAACAGATGTCACAAAAATAACATGCTGCTTGGTCTGTTTGTATAGATCTGGCCACCAGTAGCGTGCTTGTAACAGTGAAATAGTAGCTACCACGCCAGCATGGGCAGAAGCAACTCCCTCATGCGCTGCTTTAATCAACTCAGACCTTTAATCTTGGTTGGGGATCACACGATCACCCACCCCTGGTATTGTTACTAGGGCAATATTGAGGCTAGATATACAGTAGGAATATTTGGCTAGGCATGCCTTTGGCATGGGTTTGCCTTCAGATGAAGCTTTCACAACAGCCAGTGTTTCATCATCCAACCTCGTCCATGAACAAGTTATTGCAGCAACAGAAACCATAGCTACTGCTGACTTGGCAGCATCATCAGCCAAGGTATTGCTGGTGCTGAAGCAGATATGTTAATTTGAAATATTAATGAGTGTTTATGCATTTTGATTAACAACAAAATGGTAGAAATATATAACATAGAAAATGAATATGCACGTTTGAAAATGGAGAATGGTCACCAAGATTCACAAATTATATATTTTTTAAATGACTAAAATGTGTGAAAGGTTGAAAATGTGTAATAATAATGTAGTAATATGTCATACTGACATATATAATGTAAGTTTTGCATTATATTGCAGAAGTTAACTTAGCCGAAGTTGTGGCCTAGTTTTGCCAGGCCTCATGCAGAAGCTGAATTACTAGCACAATATAGAGAAGCTAATGTGCTGAACTGACCCTGAACTGATTGTTGTTAATAACGTCTGCTTAGCTAGAAGCTAAGCAGGAGATGATGGAACTGGAGTATGTATCAAAGTCGTGTAAAGCAGATGAGATGTACTTTCCCAGGACTTGAACAATGGAGACACTGACTGGAGAAGAAGATGCAACATTTTTTATACCTGACGAGCCGGATGATGAGGACATCATACTGTGAACCAATCGACACCTTGAGAATTGTGTAATACTAGAATTCATATATTTGAAGAACTAAAAGTATCAGGTAGCATCATAACTGGTGACTAATTTACCAATTAGGAATTAGGGGATAGCCTGGGTGACTTTGATATAATGACGTGACAGAAGGAGAGAGTCAGATGTTAGGGGCAGACGTTGGAAAAGAGACCTTCGATATTGCGAGAGAAGAGATTTGTGATTCTGTCATTGGGCTCAAGCTCTTGAGAGCCTGATGCGATGCTGATCAATTGATGACCTGAAGCTGAAGACTGACTTTGTTGCTGATCCATACCGTGGATAGATAGCTATGACAATGTGACCGATTTACTTTTTGTGCCTTTTCTTTCTAACTACTAACTGTGCTGTTTTATAGTTTTTCTCCTAGCTAGATGTTTTTCCAAATTCATGTTCCAAACTGTTTTCACATGAAGTTCTGCATGCTAATGCTAATCATGGTTAGGTAGGGTTCCTGTTCTGAGACACTGACATACATGGTGACAAATGATTGACGGACTGATTTGCTGAACTCTGCTACTTGTGTTAACATATTTATTGTTATTGGCTTATGTTGAGGCATTAGAACGCATGTTTTCTCAGGTTCTGATTAGACTATGTCATAGGTGGTCACTAATGAACTAATCTTGAGTTGATTTGCATAACATTTGAATAACCTCATGACTTAGTATTGTAACTAATAGGGAGTAACAGTTACTAAAACATATATTGAGTTGTGGTCATTCATGAAATATGAACGCTATTAATGGTTGATTAATGATTTGCTTAATGATTATTGATCTGTGTATTTGTTTATTGATGGTCGTCGATTACTACATAGCTAGGATTCTCAATGCGAATCAAAAGGTTCATCAACCTATACGCGTCTCCTTGTAAGTTTCTTTACTAAGGACCGGGCGCACAAGCACTGGTGAAGTGTATTCCAACACGCTAATGATCCAATGTGTGAACTACATGGACATTGGGGGGCTTTTGTTTCAGATCCGCAACTTTCTTCCACAGTAATTTGTGTTTAATGGTGTTACCTTTGAATCTCTGAACCCATTCTGGCGCCAGTTATACAGATATTAATTGAAGGCCTAAACACAGTAATACAAATCACAGAAGATTAATGTTAACTGTCCTGGATCTGTGCCTTTCAGTGCCATCAACAGTGCCTTGAGCTCTTCTAGTTGTGCAGTGCAGTCACCTAAGATCTGCGTGTAGGTGTGTTGTGGATGGAATTTACCATATTTCATGTAGCCACTCACAAATGCACAGGCGGCGGGGTATTGATGCTTAGTGCCTACTGCAGGTTGGGCTGAACGATCAGTGTACATAATTGTTTGATATTGTTCAATAGGCAATGTGTTTGCTCGAATAGGGTATTTAAGTTCATATTGTAGAAATTCTTGAGTTTGTAATTTTGGGTCAAAAATATAGTCAACGTCAGTGGGCGTCAGAGACTTTGCCCATTGAATCCAACATGGATGTAGTACCTTAGCATTAGGAACGCTGGTCTTGGTGACAGGCTCAAGGGCTGGGATCGGAGATACGACAATGATGTGTTTCCCAAGGGCCAGAGGTCTCTATTTAATGACAGCCATCTGAACAGCAATCAGTATTTTTTCTGTGGGAGCAAAGTGTTGTTCAGTGTGGAATACAATTTTGATTTGTGTGCAATAGGGACTGTATCAGGCTCATTGAATGTTACATAGGTGAAATGGCAGCAGCAATTACTCTAATGACCAAATGTGTTTTATTGTCTCTTGTGTGTCAGTGTTTAGCTACAAGCATGTCTTATTGCAGTTCTCTAAGAATGCATGTGTGTTCGACTGTCCAATATTTGCTTGAAAAATCAGGATGTATTAAGTCATATAATGGTTTAAAGCATTGTGCATAATCTGAAATGTATGGTCTGCCAACGTTTAAAAAGCCCAACAGTGACTGGAGCTTTTTTATAGTGTTTGGTGGTTGCAGTTGTGTACATTTTTCTAAAAATTGGGGCGCTAGGCACTTGCCTTCATCTGACAGTCCATATCCGTGAAATTGGATTCTAAGGAAGACTATTTTTAAAAAAATTAAATTTGTAGCCTAATTCGGCAAATCCCACAACAATGCGGCTCACCCGTTTTACATGTTGGAACAAGATTGTGATCCATAAGTTAGATATCATCTACGTAGGACAATACCTCAGGTTCAATGTTGTACAAAATTGAAGTAACACAAGCTGAAAACAATCCTGAACTGTTTTAATACCCTTGTGGGAGTCTGCAAACCTTTTTCTGTGAGCCTTAAGCGATAAAATGTGTTAAGTCCCTACTTTCAGGCTCTAAATTATGGCAGGCAAAACCACTGGAAATATCCAATGTTTTTTTTGTATTTTTTGTACACTATATTGTTAATCACTGTTGTACTGTGTGCATTTTGAATGGCAAAGGTGCGTGTGTGACTATTTAAATGTCTGTATCCTAAGACTATTCCATATGAATGGTCTGGTTTAGCTACGGGTAACAATGGCTTGTTCATTGGTGAGGAAACTGGACAATGAAGCCCTAGTACTCTAGCTGTGTGAGGATTTCCCTCACGGGTGCTCTAGCGTTATTGGATATTGGGGTTAAGGGTTAATGTTGGGATGTGATTGGTATTATGTGGTAGGGAGAATCTTTATCCCATCCCTACATGGTTGCAATATAATGTGGGTGTCTCTGCCTTTGCCCAATCTATGGCGCAAGACTCCCTGAGCTCTCTGGGAACAAGGGGCGAGAAAGAGCGTTCAATTACCTCTTCCCCGTATGGGAGATTATGGACAAATTCTGCTGGCCAATCTTTTTCAGCCAATAAAATATCATAAATTGAAACAATTCTATCCCAAAAGATAGCATCTATTGTGCACATAATGTCTCCTTATAATTGTATTTTTAGTTTATACAAGCTATCGCATGTTGAGAGGCACATGTTCGCAGTCTTGATTTGTAAAAAGGTTTAAGTTGCTTTCACCTCCAGATGCTTTTGAAGATTCCAGTGAGCTATTGTGAACTCTGCTGCGCTGTCTAGCAGGGACAGTGCCCGCTTCCTGCTCTTCAGTAAAGCTCTCATCCTGAGTGGCATTTCGTATAGAAATCATTGCCACTTGTTTCTTTTTTAATTGAGGTTTTTGTTGGGGAAATTTCTCTTCTTTCTTAACAGAAACATCTGATTAGCGTTATGACTCCTTTCTGAGTTTCACATACTCATTTTGCTGTTCTGACCTTCCAACTCTCTCACTGCATTTTTCCAGTGAGTTCTGAAAGGAACACGTTTAGTGTGTTTCAGTATACTGATATCTATCAGGCATTCTTGTATTATTTCTATTTCTAAGATTATAGCAGTTTTGAGGGGTCTCCGAATGCAGAGATTCTCCCCTTTCTTTTTTGAGTGTTTGTTTTTGTTTATCCCAGTGTTTTTTAGAACCCTCAGGTGTCTGCTTGGTAGAATCCTTATTGAATTTACCCTGGAATTGTGGTTTAATAGGTCGGGCTCCCAAACTATCTTGACCAGTACTAGAGGAGATCTAATTGATAATCTTTGGCAGCTCGCTTTCTTGATCTTGTACAGGAATGTCCTGCAACCTCATGCGCACTGCTAATGAAACTGCTTCCCCTTTAGAATTGCTTATTTTAACAGAAGATACAGTGGCAAAATTGCCCATTAATTGCATCCCCATATCCAGGGCCAGGGCAGCCGTGTATTCATCTTGAATTTGTTTTAACACTTCTAGAAGATTGGCAAGTGTTGGTTTACCGTGTGCGGTAGTATAGAGTGTGGCAAGTACCATGCCTCAAGTATTACAGTTATCTACTGTGGGAACCATTCCAAATGGCAAGCACATACTGAGTATTCTATGTTTATTCTGAGGTCCTGTATGGGAAAAAAATGCTTCCAGTGCATTTATTGTTTGAGCTAACCAAAACAGAATTACTTCTTGTTTGGCTGGTACTTTACCCATGATCGAATGCACAGTCACAGGGTTAATTCCTGGTGTGACTGCATGTGGTTGTGCTGGGGCAGCTCATACTAGGATAGTATTAAATGTTTGCATTACAAACTGTCCTAACAGTCTATATATCACTGTAAGCTCAACGTACAAATGGTGAACCTCAGTGTTGTGGGTATACTAGAACATCCAAGAACTTAATTACAGTAAGGTGCTGTTGCTTGCAACATTCAGACTTATTTGAGTATATTCATTACATCCTTGAATATCAAGTTTGCAATAACCAATGCTTGGTAAATGTCTCATTTATTATAACCAATGACATTGTATCCCACCTGCTAAAACTTGGGCCAACTGTAACTGCCAAAACATGTGCTCTTCACAATGTGATCTGTATCACACATGTGCCACAATGAGGAGGATAATTGCTCATTTCCTTAACAAGCAACCAACAGCCTTCCTACCTTCTCCTACTGTACCTGCCAAAGCATGTGCTCTTCACAATGTGATCTGCATTGAACATGTGCCACAATCAGGAGGATAATTGCTCATTTCCTTAACAAGCAACCAACTGCCAAAAGGCACATGTGCACATTTGATTATTTAAGGAAGCTTGTGAGTCTGAGGTCTTGCTTGGCTTCATACCTATCGCTCTACTCACCTGTTTCCAGACAAGTTCCTTGTCCTCCAGTCTGCCTCCAGTCGACTTTCAGTGCAAGTCAAGTTCCTTGTCCTCAAGCCTGCCTCCAGTCGAGTTCCAGTGTTACTTGTTCTTCGACCATCTCCCAATCAAGTTCCAGAAATTTTGATCCTCCAGGCAGCCTCCAGTCGGGTTCCGGCGATCCTCACCCTCCGGTCGGCTTCCTGCAGAGTTCCGTCTCTCCTCTTCCGTCTTCTGCTGAAGATCCTGTATTTCTTGTAAAAAAGAAAAATTATGAAGGGTGAAAAAAAAGTTTGGGTTCTTCTGAAACTTTCAAGCAAGTACCTTAATTTCAAGGTAAAGAAACATTAATCACTGAAATGAAACAAAACAGAGTTCTGTCTTTTAAATAGTGTATGACAATAAGAACTAGCATGATTTATCATTTGGGTGGGAATCCACAATATCACTAAACAGACATTGAGGAAAGATGTTTTTCCTGTAACAAGCACTCCCCTGAGAATTAGGAGTTTGGAAATAGAACAAGTTTATCGCAACTATTATTGGCAAGAGATTACACCAGAACACAAAGAAGCCCTTTAGTCAAGTTTGAGTTCGGACATTGCTTTAGAGACTCCAAAAGTATTGTCAAAAGAGGAAGAGACTTGCTCAGCCTTATAGAAATGTATGCAGCATGTGTAATCAATGTATAAGTGCGCAATATTTTATGCAAGTTCATTGTATTTATGAATTAATTCTTTTGCAGGCAGACTCTTAAAAACCCAGCACCAAGTATTTTGAGAAATGAAAAGTCCTGGCGCCCAACACGAAACACAGTCTAGGGTCCAGCAGTCGATTCTGCAGTCCACAAAGCAAAAGCTAGTATTTTCTCTTTTTATCTTCCCAAAACCTTCTTCTTGAGGATTTGCGAGAGGGCAATGTACTCTTCATAGCGGTCACGTTAGTCCTTAACAGGATTGGTTAATTGTCATCGTCCCATCGGAATGCATGGAATTCAGGTGAGTGGCTCGCTCAGAACAGTCAGCTATAGCTAAGGTGGCTGCATCAGAATGCAGTGTATATGTGGCCAATAAAAACCAGGAAGGACCATCAGTGCTCAGAGTCCCTAACCTAACGTGTAGTATTGTGTGGGGTAGGGCACCATCAAGCCAGTTATCATGGTCTTGATAAGATAGATGTATCTCTAAGTATGCATATGCTCTGTATTGTCCAGGTATGTTAGAAGGTGTGTAATGATGAAATGTATTAATGCTCCCATCAACTGCTGGAAAGGTGACCCATGAGTAAAATATTTATGTTCTATAGGCTGGATGAGCCCCACTGCAAATGTTATAGGACCCCCCCTCCGGGCTTTGAGGCCGTTAGCTAACAAATGAGTGGTGAGGGAATGTCACATGTTTACTGCAATTGCTACTCATTGTGGGTTCACCATGGTAAATATACATGGTCAGAGAGAAGGACACCAAATAGGGATTGATCCTTTTAAGGTTCAGGCTGGAACAACCTACAACATGAGACAGGTACTCCCTACCAAGCCGAGGGGGAAATCTTCAATACCCCGAACGCCTCCATATATAGTATTGAGGTGCCTTCAGCAGGTAGTGAGACAGAAATAGTCAGGAGGATCCGAAAATCAGTGCCTGACCAAACGTTGGTGGCACCATGTCACATGGGCTCTCATTATCCTAATGAAGCTGCAGGATTTGGGCAGCAGCATCACCTGAATTGTGAGTAACTGAGACCATGTGACAACTGTCAGCCTAATCTGTTTCCGACCAACTAGCAGCGACTCCTTTCTGCCCAAGAGCAAGGGTGACTTGTGGCAACCGGGTGCTTGACATTATGACTTCTCAGGGAAATCTTGGTGGGTCAGATCTCATCCTTTTCTCTCAGTTACATTAGTTTCACACATGCAGAGACAAACAGAGGCAGAAAATGTTTCAATAAGAATTATTGAATCATCTGCGTCTTAGATAAAATTGCATGAAATGCAATAGCTAGAATGATGAAATATACTAGAAGTAAAATGGTGACAAGGACAGTGAAACACAGGAAAAGTCCCACCATACTGTCACTTTGCACAATATATGCGATTCCTACCTAAGCTATATTGGAGCACAGTAGGATAAATCCTAATCCACCCTTCAGGATTCCCCCCTGGGAAGACATCATGCCCCATACCTGAGTATGGGAGTAGGAGGGGAAGTCTGTTGTCTATAGAGTCACCATCCGCATGTAGGCCAGGGAACTGGTAGTATCAGCAAGCAACTGTAACAAAGTCAATCAGCATGCGATTGTGGTCATCTTGCAGAAACCTTTCCCCAATGTCCATGGGACAGGAAACTGTTTTATGATAAAAAAGCTGATGTTCTGAGAAATGCTCCACGTGAGGATGTGTGTGTTTCTGTGAACGTTAGAGAAGCAGAGTACCACTTGCAATGGCAACCCTATCTCACCGCAACCTTGCGGAAAGCACAGAGTGAAAAGAATATTGTGCTAAAAAATAAAATTCTTTCCTAGGCAAAAGAACAACTATATAAAGAAAATAAAACACCACCACAAATGTGGATGATTCTGAAATACTAAAATGAAGCAGAATAAAATGTTACTAGGCTAAAGGGCTCAATCAGCAGGCCTAGTTACTAAAATAATGTGCCCAGACACATCACTAAAATGGCTATGCAACAAGGCCATGAGCAGGGTAGTGGGTTATTCTGCAGATGACTCCAACAGTGTGTGCGTTACACTTGTGGTGTGTTGTCAAATTGGCCATTTTGTGCTTGGTGTTTCTGACTTGTATGTGACACAACCATTTCTGAAAAAACTTGTGTTTATAATCATTTGATTTGTCTCTTGCATCCATACAGGTAAACACCCATGAAAGGAAGGGGGTTTGGAGAGCCATCATCTGGAAGGTGCAGACTCTTGGGGTCCATAACTGGCAGAGCTCCTACGTTTGGAAGAGGTAGAAGGACCTGACAGATGGGCCTGGAAGAGCACAGAGGTCCTGCTGGAACTGTCTTCCCAAGGTGGACGGCGCGCACATCAAAGCCTGACCCCCACTGGCCCACTTTCTGGGGGTGGCCTACCCGGAGCTTGATGGGTTTGTGAGGGGAGCACAGCAACCACAAGAGGGTGAGTACAGGGCATATTCCTGCTTGTCACACAGCCAAGTTGATGTGTTAGGTTCTGCCATCTCCACTAATGATTAAGGATGGGCCATGTGTGACACACAAGATGAGTAACTGTTTGTGTAGGGATGGTATTTGGTGCATACTAATGTGCCTTGCCTCTTAGCTCACAGACCTAGGGCACAACTGAGTACATTCCACCATGAAATTGCTCTCCAGGAACAACACATGGCTGTCTACATTGATCAATCAAGTAATGTGTTTGTTGTAGTGGGTCTAGAATCTACACAACAGAGCACTACTCCTCAGTGTTACAGCCCAAAGAAAAGGAAGTGATGGATCACTCTCCTCATCCATGTGTCTGGTCCAGTGAGTAATTTGGCATCTGCCCCCCAGAGGCCACTTGTCCTCAGAGTGTGATGAGTGCTCGTGCCTCCCTTCTGACTGTCATGTGAAGGTGTCCATCATACATGTCTGTACATTGTTTTTTGGGTGCAGCTACAGATCAATACTTTCCCATGGTAAGTGGGGACTATCCATTGACATGATTTAGGTGCCATCACTGTTGCCAACGTTCCTTGTTGGTACATGTTAACAAGCATCCCTTTCACCTTTAAAAGTGTACACTGATGTTTCATGCATGGTCTACCTGTGTTCATTCGATGATATTTGTATTTCCTCACATATATGTGGATGCCAACCCGTGTTTCGACTTGGACATATGTAATGGGGCTACATTTCATGTGGAGCCACAGACAGGAGTGTGTCACCATTTATTGGTTGCTTACATGTTTGTTCTGCTGCCACAGCATGTCACTTGCCATGTAGAAATTCAGTGGCAATGAGGGACATGATAGATACGACTACAGTTTTTACCCACAGCATGCATTTCCATGGCCTCACATAGCAAAGTGTTCTGCACATGTGAAATGGGGAAGGTTCATTACCTGACTGTTGGCATGCATCATGGAGTGACTTGCAGTTATATGGAAATCGTGAGTGCTCCTAATTGAGCAACATGTTGAGGGCCTTCTACATGTACTTGAGAATCTCTGGACCTCTACAACATACAAACGACCAATGTCTTCTACTGATGCAATCAGAGTATGTCATTGTAAGGGGTGCCATATAGTAGAGGTGATTTTCCTGGGGCTAGCTGATTCCTTGCGTTCTTGATTTTGAAGCATATCACCCTGACAATTTGCTCATTTTGTCCACAGTATACATTTCCATGCCAAATGTGTTGCATATCTGAGCAACATTAGTACAACCTCCATTAGGACAATTTACACATGGTGAAGTGTGCATTGTTGATATGTTTCCAGTGTGAATGATTATTTCCATGTCACCTTCTTCAGGCTACTGTACTGCTGTTAGCAACATAGCAGGAGTCTGGAGCATCCTTTCTTATTTTTGAGGTATTGTGTATATGACAGATAGATGTATGCATGATCCTGTGTGGGATCTGTGGGAATGAACTTGGCATTGCGCTACTATTGTATGACAACAGATAAGTGAGGCATGCACCATAAGGCAAAGCAATGAAGGTGATGAGGACTCTTACTTGTTCAATGGTAACTGTGATTGCACAACTTCACCCATGCAATTTGAGTTGCCAGAGATTCAGATTTTCTTCTGGGCAACTGTTGGCAGTTCATGTGGCATGCATGCATATCGTGTGGTACATTTATGTGCCACTTTGATATAGTTTGTTGCTTGGGCAATACTTGATGTATTGATAATATTTGCTAATCATAGCAGTTGTTCAAGTGTGATCAAAAACATGTGGCAACACTTTTTCTCTTTGTATTTGCAGCATCATCCCTGGCAGCAAAGGAGACAGGGCAATTCCAAGTGTAAAAGCTTCTGGCCACGGTACCTCCAGTCCTGACCCCACCGACACAGAGGACCCAGCGGGCCTGAGAAGGAGAGGAGTGCCACAAAGGACAACAGATCAACATCTTCATCTTCAGATTCTTTCTACAGTGTTCACTCCCTAGTGGTGGTGGACCCATCAGAACCTGCCCCTGTGCCATCCTTGTATGCCACCTCCAATTCTTTCATTACCCTCCCTGTTGCTCCACACCTAGTTGACCATGCACACTCACCCAAGAGAGTGGGTGTCTTCTTCGCCCCAGGGACCTCACCCCCAGCCCCTGTTAACCCTGCTGCCCTGAGTGAGGAGGCTATTGACCTCCTGAGGAGTATCTCTTTGGGGGCATACTGCCATACTGAAGCCAACTTCAGCAGACAAATGCGTACCTGGAAGTCATTCATAGTGACATGTCTAGCCTACAGAGATCTTCTCAGGCTCTGGCCTTCTCACTGATGGCAGCCATCCACCCCCCACATTCCCATCTCCTCCCTCTTCCTAATCCAAATTCCCTCTTCTTCTACCTGTCCCAAAGACACAGTCACATCAGGACACACCCACCTAAACACAAACAAGCAGCACACATAGACACAAGCACCACAAGACACACCAGCTTGTAGGCACTCAACAGTCACCCACAGACACCACATCAGCCACCATTTCAACAGACACCTTCACCAACCCCACTGACACACTCAGCACAACCACAATATGCACCATCACCAAAACAGCCAGTGACGTAGCCACCACTCCCACCAAAGACCGAGACAACAGCTCACAATCCACAGATCCACACACCTTAAACACCACTCCCCCAGACACCACCACAACACCCACAGACACATCCACCATATCAACCATACCACTGAACAACATCCCAAAGCACACAGACACATCCCAACATCCACCAAACCCACAGACACCACCCTAACAGACACACACACATCTACAACATCCACCAAACTCACAGACATCACCCCAACAGACACACACACATCTACTACTCCCACATCACCTAGCACCTCCACCTCTCAGCCTCCAAGACATGCAAGCACCCACACTCACACATGCAAAAGACACCACCAAAACATAAGCATGCCTCATGCACACACACACCCAAGGCATCAACACCCACAGACAAGGTCACCGCTCCCTCAACCTCCAAATTTTCAACCCCTTCTGGTTACCCTACCCGTTTTTGCAAGGAAAGTTTCCTTTTAGAGCTTGCCCTTCCCCATTTACTCCATGCCCTCCCAAACCTCAAGAGCTCCCACTAACATTCCAACCTATCCCTTCCACATCCAAGTCTTCCCATTTCACACCTTCCCTCCATAAGTACCACTACCACTCCACCCAAAGAAGAAGCCTACCTCCATGAAGAAAAAGCCAAACCCACCCATCTCAAATCCGACCCCACCTCACCAAAGCATGATACCTGAGGTACCTGACTGCCCACTTGATGCTCCTTCCTGTGGAGATTCCCTGGAAGTGATTGGAGTCAAGTTTGGACATGGACTTTGTTATGGACTGGCCAACGGGCTTTAATCATAATTGTTTTGGTTCAGCTAAACCCAAGATGTGGTTTTGTTGGGTACAACTTTGTCCTACCTTTACTTTTCGACCTTCTTATGGTTTCTGAGTAACTTGTGTTGTATGCTTAAAGTTGCGTGTGTTTCACCCTGATTGCTGATTCATTTCCTGTTGTTTGAAAACTCTGACCTTGTGGGCAGTCCTGGTGGCACCCACAAAAAGGGTAGATGTTCACAGTATGGATATGTGGGTGGTAATCCAATTGGGGTGTCATTGCATTGTGTTGTAATTGCTATGGTAAGTATTTCATCTTGTGTTGGCCAATATCAGCATGTAAGGTATTATACTTGTCTCCTGGTATTGAGTGCACATTTATATCATATGTGGAAGCTTGAGTTTTGTTTGTCCACTTATGGAGGGTGTTCAATTGTACTACCTTCCTTTGCATTTGACTGAGCATGTGCCCATTTTGATATGTGTACTTCATCTAGATGTATGGCCCATGCTTTTGCTGCTGTATTTGCTTTCTTGACTTGCACTTCCACATTTTGCAGATAGGCATGTCACTTGGCTCTACTATATTTTGGCCCTGAGATACCTGAAGGGCCAGTTCCTGTACAAATGTTGCTTTAGGGGCATGTGCAAAGTGTAATGTGTCCGAGGGCAGCATCCATCCAGGACTGCTCCTGATGCCCCCACCCCTAATGTGCATGTATTGTTTGCATTGTGAGCTTTGGATATTTGTTTCACAAAATATTGTGCATCCCATTGACCTTTCATTGTGTTGCAATGTAGGTGATGTGTGGGTCCATTACAAGGATGTTTCATGGGAGGGATATTTGTATTACGTGACACATCTATACATATGTGTCTTCAATCTGATGACAGTCCAAGGCATGTGAGGAATGTGAGGGTATCAGTTGAATTGGTAGATGTAATGTTGCTGTGGTGGTGCTGTTGTGTGAAACAATGTTCTGTACACTTAACTGTCCCTGTGCCTAAGATGGGAAGATGCATGCGTTTGTGGGGTGTGGCAGTGCAGTCATTGACCTGCCTGAAAGTGGGGTTGGATAGCTTTGTATGTGTCATTGGTATTGAATGACTCCAACTATGAACACAATGTCACATGTACTTGGTGCCTGTAGCCTACGCCCCATATCATGTGGATTGCGGCATGACAATCTGTTGTTGAGCATCATGCTACAGGTAGGTGTTTTGTCTTACCGTCAGTTGCATCCACAGCGGTGTGGATTTTGGGCTCCATCGATGAGCAGTGGCAGGACGTGTGTGATGGGCTCCATGGCAGCATAGGGTGCGTAACACTGCCTGCGGGTGAGATGCTTTCATTATACTCTCCGTTTCCGCCTTCTGGGACATGGTGGTTGGACCGCCACAGTCACATTGGCAGGGAGCAAAATCATAATGTGTTCGGCTGAAACACTGGCTCCATCAGCCTGTTTGGCATGCCTCACCACTGTGGCGGTGTACCCTGCCTGGAGGTGCTGGCGGTGCCTTGGAGGTCTTTCCTTTATGGGACAGCCAACATCGTAATATGGTGGTCCGACCGCCATGCTGATGGCAGTCGGACCTCTGCTGCTGCCATGGTGGTGCACGGAATGCAAACTTATAATCCAGCCCATAGTATTCCTTCAGAATAGAACTACAAACGAGACTGCAAGTGATTGCAAATATAGCTATGATGTGATATTCTCTAAACGAATACATATTTTTGTTGTAACGCATGTGAAAAAGACATACTGTTACGAGTGTGAATAGCTCACGTGTTCAGTCAATATCATTTGTGCAGTTTTGTATTGGGCATCTGCTCACTTGACAAGATAGGTTATTGGATAGGATTATAAAGGAGAGAATTTATCAAATGTGCAACTGTGATAATGCGCTCAGATAAATTAAAACATTGATTTAATTTGAACATGATGTTTTATACTATGTCAAAATGCAAGTTCATTATTGTTTTAAAATTGTGATTAATTGATATATAAATATTTAACACGTACATAATTTCATCATATACTAACAATACATTTATAAACTAATAAAAATGTAACGAATATTAATGTGTTGTGAAGCTACAGAAGAAGAGAATGTGCTTTTCATAGCAGTATTTAGGTACTCCCTTATCTTTAATAAGTTCCTAGTAGGGCAAGGCTTCTAATTAAGAACTCTTCTGTAAAATATGTTCATAGTGTTTTTATATATTCTGTTAATAAAAAATGTACTTTCATCTTTACTGCTATTGAGTAAATTTATATGAAATAAGTATAAATGTAAAAATTTTTCACACTTTGTAGCTGACAGCCTACTAAAAAGCGCATCATTAGTTATGACTAGCTGCACTTTCTAAAAACAAGCATTTGCAATCCTAGTAAGTCTAGCGTATAACTGAAAATGCCCCTTCAGTCACTGATAAGTGTAGGCACTCAATACAGCATCTGTGTCCCAGTGTATTTGTACCACATCTCACAAACAAGTACTCCACTTTCTCTGCCATTTTCCAAAACACTGCAAGTAAGTGGCTGTCTAATAGCGAAGATTCTCCCTGAAAACTGCTTGTATCATCTTCACTGATTTTTCTTCCATACTTACCTATCTCATGCCTTAGTTAGGACGTTTTGCATGATTACCCAAGGGGCCCAACTCATGAGAGTTTTGGGTAAGACCTCTTGTTGTCCATTGGATATCGGTGTTTCATTTATCACAACGAGTGTTTCGTGTGTGTGAGTGATGGCTGGTGTGTGTTTTGAATTACACTAGGCATGAAGTTGTGTGGTCAATACGAAAGGTGCATACCTGCCAAATTATTTCTTAAAATGTAATTCCTTTATAAGAGTGATTGCAAAAATAGGCGTTTTTAAGAGTACATCTGCTCATTTTGTTGTTTTATCATTTTGTTTTACTTTTCCAGATCACTGGCTCCAAATATATTTTCTCTAGATTTAGAATAACTACTAATTCATGCAAGTAACATAGGGTTTCCTTATAATTAAGAGATCTTAGTTTGAATATTAAACACTGTAGGTGAGCACCACATCAACTACATAGGGCCCTCACCAATCAGATTAGGAGTTCCCCTTCTGGTCCAGATGAATTGCCACCGATCCCTGAGGGGACACCTGGCCAAGAAACATGTTGACCATTATGTGAACCTGAGGAACATTATTTCTAATCGGTTCCACCACACCAATTCTAATCTTGACAAGGAGATCTATATAAAATAAATTAAGTTTTGGTGTCACTTGTTAATGTTAATTGATTTTCACTTTCCTTGTCCAATCCTCTATTGACCACACCGGAAAAAAATGTGTGAGAGCACATGTCTATTTGTTGAAGTTTTTCACTTAATATCTGGCAAAAGAGAAAATCTCCGACAAAGAGCCCCCTCCGAGGGGCCAGTGGGAAGCATATGAACCATGAGGGCCGGTCAAGCCTACCAGGATTGTCGGACCTGCACACTTGAACCATTTGATAAAATGCCTGCCTACAGGCATTAACACAGAGAAATAGCAACCCATGAAGGGCTACTGACTTCAACATATGATTCTCATATTAGGTGAGTCACCCTTTTGCTGTTGTAATTTTTCATACTGCATAGGTTAGACCTGTGTCATCAGACATGCCATTTGCCCAATGAACCCATCAGGCCTACACCCTTCATCACTGGCTCGTTGTCCATAACTGACTTAGGTTGACTGTTTTAAGTATCAGCTTAGCCAGAAAGCAACCATCAATATATAAACATAAAATGTAAACTAAGTGCAAAATGACAGCTGACAAAGCAATATGCAGCTCCATCAAACATGGCATGATGAGGATTCTTAAATCACAAGTCTACTCCCAGGTTTATCACAGGTAATATACAATGCCAAAGGCCTAACTTACTTTGGGAATAGCTGAGATTTATTTCTATGAAAATACCTTTCTACAGTCCTAAACTCATTTTAATGATAATCTACCACATAATGTCCATTTAGTTTGACATAAGGTTTTCCCAATAAACAAGTTGGCCTTTGTCTTGGTCATAATTTCTCAAAATAAGCTGACCAGGCCTATGCCATCTGATATAACTTTCCCAAATGAACCAATCAGACCTAAAGCCTTTTTTCATTGGTTTATCTTTATTGCCTACTCAAGCCTACTATATTGAGCTTAAAATATTTTTTGCAACTTTTCATGAACACCAGATCAGACCTATGGCATCTGACATAACTTTTTCAATAGATCCTGTTAAGCCAATAGCCTTTATCACTGGTTTGTCTGCATAACAAACTGACAGTGCGTGTATTGTAAATAGTTGGCAATCATTAGGTACAGTCACAAAATTACAAATACAAACCCTATTAAAGTTGGCAAAAAATTTACAACCCTTGTGAAAAGGACCTAACAATGAATATTATGGTGCAAATTTTTCATTCAGAGCTTTTTTTCAGAGAGGCTAATATACACCCAACCTGCTCCCTATTGTGGTAATCTGTGAAATTTGGGGTAAAAAATATCTGTATACATCCTTTAACACAGTGTAATAACAATCCACTTTTAAAGGCCTATAAATTGATAAGGCTTACTGCCTTTGTCATAAATGTCCATAATAAACATATCCTAACTATGGTATCTGACAAAACATTTCTAAAAGAACAAATCAGGCCTATTGACTTTTGCCTTTATGATTAGCTTGTCAAAATAACCAATTCAAGTCCACTGAAATCTGCAAAACCTTTCACACAAGGCAAACTTCAGTCATACAGTCAGAAAATTAGAAATAAATACAAATATACAGTTTGGAAAATTATTTTCAACCTCTCCTAATAGGCTTAACAATTATTACTAAAGTGTAAATCTTCTAAAAGCCGTATTATTTAGCTATGAACCAAGGGACATATTTATACTTTGTTTGCGCATTTGTGCGTCATTTATTTTGATGCAAAAACAGTGTAAACTTAGCTCATATTTAAATTTTCACACTAGACCTGTCAAGCATCAAAATATAGAATTTAACGTCATATTTTAGATGCTTGAATCCACCTTGCATCAATGAGATGCAACCTAGGCTCTCCCACCCAAAAAATGACTTTAAGGCCTTAGCGCTATTTTAATCCCCGTGCTAAAATGACGCACAGGTGGGAAGCGGGCCCCAACAATTACGTTAACTCCGTTTTGCATCAAATTTAATGCCTGGGTCTGACCACAACACATATGCATCATGCCGTAGTACACCGTAATGATTGGACATCACAAACGCAAACACCTACGTGTACCTAACACAGCCACAAACTGGCAGCCACACCCTGTGAAGGACAGTGGGAGCTATGTCCCCTTTGCATGCAGAAGAAGACCACAAACCACTGCAAGTGTCTACTAGTTCACTACTAAATTTACTTCACACACATTAGACCAAACTAACAATATCTCTGCTATGTCAATGGCATATGGCATGGCCATGTAAAGAAAGTCACACCAAGGCAAAGTCCCACCTCATTTATGGTGTGCAAGACTCAGGCACAATCTACATCAAATGCCACCCAAGTGGTGCCATCTCATCTACACATACCTGACACACCTGTAGTCTGCACATACATCTGTCTAATGCATTGTACTGCACACATAGGAAGACTAATGTATCTGTCATTAAACACTATGGGGAATAATCATGATAAATGGTGCCACAACTACTTGACTGACACCTCAAATGCCCCACTTACCACCCCCTACCACCATCATGCCTGTTCTGTAGTCTATCAATTGCTCACCATGGTGCTGAGCCACTTCTAAACTGTTATGTATGCCATAGTAGGCCCCTGTAGGAGTAAGGAAGTCATGACTGCCCATACATGCACTGTACTAAGTGACACTTTAGAAAATTAGCTGAGCCCCCTCCCAAAGTCTGCACTGTGCATGCCTAGTAAGTCTGGCTGAAAATGCAATTTTTAATAAGCTAGGACATACACCTGTACCAAATGTGATAATCATACTAATATGTGATGCACACCCTTGGACACTTGGGCACTCATTATGAGTTTGGTGGGTGGCGGAGGCCGCCTGGCAAACTTCTACTGCCGTTAGACTGCCATTGCAGTTGAAACACCGCTGGCCCTATTAGGAGTTTATCGCTGGGCCTGCAGGCAGATTCAGTGTTTCCGCCCACCAGCCCAGCTGGGAAGAGGGCCTTAACATTGCAGCTGGTTCGTAAGTGAGCCTGCTGCAATGTGGCTTTGTGGCGGGTGCAGCAGCACCGGTTGAGTTTTTACTGCCTGTAATACGGGCAGTGGAAAGCACGACAATGCCAAGTGCATGGCATGTGCAGGGGCCCCCAGGGTACCAGCCTTTGAAAGGTGGTTGTACCGCCATTCAAAGGCTGGTGGATTGGGGAGTTGTAATCCAGAGGATGAAGACCGCAGGGACTGCCAGGCTGCTGGCTGGTGGTAACCTGGCTGTGTTGGCGGTCCAACAGTGGTGGGTCCACCATGGTCATAATGTGGTGGTCGCACCGCCACGACCGTGAGTCCGGCAGTCTTAAGACCTCCAGATTTGTAATGAGGGCCAAGATGGCTGACACAACTATCATTTGCCACTAAGGTCCACTAAGAGTTTCACTGCATGCGTAATGCCACATGCCAACATGGATGGAATAGTCTGGCTTTGTATAGCTACTATGCTGGCTCCACATTTGACACCACTGTGCTGCAAGGAGGTGGTAGTCTCCATCTAACATTAGAACACTGCAACTAATATGGACTACACAAAACATATTACGTACATGATGAGTATACGTATTAGAATACAGATGGTCATATACAGGTCCTTGAGTCAGTACCCAAGATTGTCATGTACATCAACAGAGTCACATTGAACTACATTACAAGACCAGGAACATACACAATACCACATTCACCTCTGATTCACCACTCAAACTGCAACCAGCTACTGCCATGGTATATTCCAAATCCCTCTCAAGCCTTACTAAAATTTCACCCTCTTATCTTTGCAGCTGATCAAGGTTATGGCATTCAGCCATGGGTCATGACACCATTTGCAAATCAAACAACAATGAACAGCGTGCCTACAAGGAAGGACACAGGAAAACACACAATGTGGTGGAGAGGGCATTTGGCCTTCTCAAATTCAGGTTCAGGTGCCTGGACTTGACAGGAGGAAGCCGCCTATATGCTTCTCCACTGGTATGCAAGATAATGCTGGCATGTGCCACCCTGCAAAACATTTGTGTTAAAAACAATGTCCCCTTGGATGGACAAGTTGATGTCCACAATGAGGAGGAGCAGGATGATGGGACTGAGAACCTTGAGGGGGAACAACCAAACACAGCAGCAGGAGTTCGCAGGAGACTGACCATTGCTGAGAACTTTTATACCTAGTCAACAAAAAAGCATTTTAAAAGACCTCCAATAAATATTTGTTTAACCACATTCTCCTTGGTACTCATTGCCCAATATATATATACCATTGGAATGTCTCTAACCTCAGGGAGTTTGTCAGAAACATAAAAACTACAAGTATGGTACAAACATCCATGGTGATGTAGGAAGTTCTACAGACTTTATCTCAGATATCAGTGACAAACAAATCACTGGCATGTGACTTCTGAAGGCCTAGATCCAAGAACCACTGTATATATTGTGCCATCACGTGGGCAAGGTGCAATTTCATAGGCTATTCCCCACCACAACACCATGCCTTGCATTGTGTATGCAAGGGGGCCACACGTAAGGTAGGGGCCGTCAAGAAATGGAGGTTAAGTAATGTTAGAACTGAACACTGTCACTACTCTGTGTGATTGTGGTTTTGCCTGCACGGTACATTTGTGTCAAGGGGGATACATCATAGGTAATGATGCTCCTTCAGTAGTTGCCCATGGAATGTAATCAATGTTGGAAGCTGAGCCTGACCAGTATATCGATAGAAATATGTTCTGGCACTGCAATTGGGCACATCCCTGACACACGGAGGACTATAAATCATGTATAGCACATACACATTGTCTGGGGAATGGCCAATGGCTTGGCAGAGAAATTAAGCAGCTAGGGGTGTTGAATCTATAAACAAACACATAACAGATTGTATGGATCCATGAATTTGAATGGGAGAATGCATCAGCCAAATGATAGTCTGGATGGAATTTAGGCAGAGTTTAACACTCCTTATCTACTCAGGATGCACACCTGTCACACAAATTGGCTTGATTCACACATGCCTCCTGCTAATACTGATAAATATATGAAGACACATGTATGGGTGTCCGTTCTAGCTAGCAATGGGTATGCCATTATCCACAATGATTGACCTCTGTCTGCATGTCTACACAGTATCCTCAGTATAACAACATGAAACAGCTCATAGCAATACAAAGCACTCATTGTCACTTACATGACAGATCCATTGCATGGGACCAAATGTTAATAAATAGCTCTTACATGTTCTGGCCTCCAATATCACAATCAAGTGTGGCATGCGCTAACATGTGCAGCATTGTTCTATACTGTCAGTGACCCTACATCACACTGAGTGGTAGTAGACATAGCCATATCGGTAGCATCTGGCATAGGATAAATACAGCACTAAGATGATGTCACATCTCAACATCATTCAGTCATGGTAAAAGTCAGTTAGGTTGTTGTATGCAGGGAGAATTGCATTGCCATGTTCAATGGAGGATGTGGATGGACAGCTCTGAGATACCCACAGATACTTCCTAATACAAAACGCCATGTCACTTGGAGACTACTCAAATGTTGTGGCAGGTGTAATGTCGTGTGTGCCTGGCACTCATTACATCTCACTAATATCGCCAATGGGACATTAACTACCAAGTTGACAGTTGTAGGGGAAGAAAATATCTCCACATTACACAAGTCACATGTTGTACCCTGTCCCTATATCACCAGACAATGTTGCTGTAGAAGATGTGTACAAAGTGCTAGCAGACAAAAGACTGGGAGCAATGGAGGACACTATACATACCTTACCAGTAATGACTGAGAAAAGGGATAATGACCAGACATACACCAAAACAGACACTGTAAGACACCAATGTCTACATGTCAATCTTTAACAGATGTATAGCGAGAGGGTGGCCACGTTCGTACATGACCCAGACATGTTTGCCAGTGGTATAACATGGTATTTGGCCTTCGCATGGTACCAGAACAGGAGACAGTCACATACAACACCATCGTACCATATCATTTTTCCAACCTTGACGTCACAACAGTTATATAACCCCTAAGCAATCTGAACATGGACACCACTTTGAACTCCAAAAATGATGCATCTCCTACATGTGCAAGCACACAACCTCTGTACCTGAGAGGGGAAGGCTGACATCAATTACTGCATTGGAAATCATAACAACCAGTTCTGTATGACCACATTTGTGCATGTCTCCATCGACTAGGGAGTGTGCATAGGCTGGAAATTAACTATTACATGGTAGATATCCCAGCTCAATGAACCCACGCACCATTGATTTGACTACATCAACGTCTGAACATGTCAGAGGCTTGATGCTTGTGCATAGGGGACAGAGTAAAGTGGAGGACCATTAACCTTCACATGCATCCATGGGTTTGTGTTGCCATATAAACTCACACATTTATGACAATGGGTAGTCCTGCCATCTATACCACACTGCAGTCATGACTAACATGATGTTGAAAAATCAGAGTATCCATTTGGAGGCAGGCACACATATACCAAAGATCTCTGCACACATGTACCACCATAATGGGCCAACCATCGTAATATGTATGGATTCAGTACAAAAGCTAACTGTTAGAAATGGGGTCTTTGGTTGGCAGTCAGGTTACCCCCTGTCCAAGCAAGGACCCTCACTCTAGTCAGGGTAAGTCACACACAATCCAAATTATCCTGTGCCCACCCTCTGGTAGCTTGGCACTGAGCAGTGAGGCTTAACTTAGAAGGTAATGTGAAAAGTATTTGTGCAATAAACCATACAATACCACAATTTAACACTACAAAAATACACCACACAGTGTTTCAAAAAATAGATAATACTTATCTGGATAAATGCAGGTCACAACGATTAAAGATGAAATAAGCAAATGTAGGGATATCAGTGAAAGTGATATCAAGTGTCTTAAAGTTACAATATTACTGTAAAAGCAATAAAAAGTGTCTTAAGTTCTCCTAGAAACAACAAGTGTCTCTTCAAGTACAAAGTACTTGGTTTGTGTTGAAAAATCCTCGCAAGGAGGAGGTGCGTGGAAAGCGGTGAGTGTGCGTTGGTTTCGCACCTTCGCACACGGACTTGCGTCGTAATGTTCCATGCGGGGAAGACGTTGCATCGATTTCCGGACTTGGATCCTCTTCGGGTTGCGGGGTTTTCATATGCCCCGGGGATGATACGTGGAATTCTGGGATTGCAGAGCGAAGTCACAGGGGCTGCATCGATTCCGGTAGGCAAAGCGTGGAATTTTCTTCTGCACGGCACATCTGATGCAGGCTGAAGTGCTATGGTTTTGATAATGGGCCAGCCACTGCAACAACCATAGCATGGCCCTCAGGTGGGATATACATGCTCCAGCTGTCCCATATGGTCATGGAGGTGTTGTGCTAACAGACAGCTGCATGGAAATGCCATGTATAAATGATGCAGTGAAATGCACCACAGGAGTGTCATGGACAGTGATGGTTTGTAGATGTGTGAGTCTACCCAATCAGAGAGTACTTGTGATTGAGTGATCATAGTTGTTTGTCAGTTTCATTGATCTTCCACTAGGATAACTTCCCCACACAGCCTAACAGGTTTACAAGGAACTATGTTGCCCATTTGCATAAACTTTGCATTTACACTAAGCAATGTTTACCATTCATGTCTTACAGGTGGACCATCCCCATACACCATATGAGAGGTGGCGAGATTCGAAGACCCCTTTGCATCCAGTAAGTGACATATTGTGGGTCCTGTTAGCTAATCAAGGGTTTGGTGTGAGTCAGTCAGAACTATGGAATGCAATGAGTGATTTTTTTGGGACCAATGAACCGAAATCATAGGAGTATGGATAGTGACATCATGGGTTATATGTAAGAATCCCAAGTGCCAACGGAGCTTCACTTTTTGTGGGGCTCCGAGGATGCTATGCCCTGCATCGTGTATACAAGGTGGGCTTAAGGCACATTTTGTGGCTTCACATTACTGTGTCAAAACAGCCCCTTTAAACGCAGAACTTTGCGTGGAAGGAGGGTACATTTAGTGTTGCTGTGGTTGTGCCACAGCAACACCCAGAGGAATTTGACGCTGTCCCAGATTAACACATTTTCTTTCACCAGAGGCTGTGCCAAATTCTGAAAACACGGCAAGGGGTGGCATTAGCAGGGCACAACAAGATAAAATATATGTTGTTGTACCCTTCATTTTTGCTCTTTCGATGGGTGCTGCATTTGGCAGCATACATCCAAAGTGCAATGATCCTTTGAAGATTATGTTTGTGTAGGAAGGTGTCCCTCCATGCACAATAACAATGTCCCTCTCAACACAGCCAGCTATGCACCGTGGGGCAAGAGTGTCTGGGTTAAATTTTGAAGAAAAATAAGCGGAGGCTTAGGTGGCAACGCAGTGATGCGCAGTATTTTATTCAATACGTTGCATCCCTGGTTTGTGAAAATGGCGGAGCGCTGCACTGCCAACTGTCTGGCAGCATGGTGCTCCATCAAATTCCCTTAATGTATGTTGTGGGGTTGTGCAATGAGATTGGATTGCATGCACTTCTAGGGCCAACATGCACTGGCATGGAATTGTGTTTAAAAGGAATAGTAATGGCCGACCACATATTCATGGATGTCTACCATTATAGGTCCCAGGCCGGCTGTATATGTACCACACATAGCTTACACTTGTTGACAAGATGGCACAGAAGTAGGGTTCTAACTGCAGTAGTCTCCAGGGGGGTTATGTAGGAGACAGACACACACCACAGGTGCCTTAGTACCCACTAGAGATAATGAGGTAGTAGTACAGAAAGGAGCCATTATATGCAGAACTGCAGTCATCAGTGTACACAATGAGTGGACAACTCCACTCCAGGTGTTTCAGGAAAAAGAGTATTGATTGTCTAACACCAAATGTCTGCAGGGTTCCCCATTTGGTGCAGCCACCATGAGAATTGTCACTGATGTAGGTCACATCACAGATGCATAGGAAGGAAATGCTGTGTGTGTAGCTGGTGCTGTGAGGTTGTCTGACATGCATCTGCTAATGATGTAAGATGCTTCTGGATACAGTTGCAGCACCCAAAGCTGTGCCACAATAACTATGGGCTTAAGGGCATCCATACAGCCACCATGTGTGTGCTATGCTATTGAACACATGTAGGATGACATAGCACAGGGTAGGGGGCTTCAGTGCTGTTATGTCTTGAAAACAGTGATGTGCAGCTCAGGCTTTGCCCAACCTTTCTCATGGCAAGATAACATCAGTTATACATGTGGCTACAGCATATAAAATGCAGCTGGACCCGTGTAAAGTAGGCTCAGGCCAGGATTTACACCTGGACACATAAATGTAGATGTAATAATACATTGAATACCAGCTTTGTAGTTAGCAGCCCTCCTAACAAGTGGGTTACACCTTCACTCCATGATGAGTGCTCAGGCCTTGGTGTATCACCAGGGGTGTTGAGCTGATGGAGTGCATGCCCAACCCCCCTTATGCTCAGGGAGACAGGACATCCAAATTTGTTGAGACACGTGATGCTCACATTGTAGATGAGAGTGATGTGATCAGGCCATTATTAGTTCCTATGAGCTGTGGCCCCTTTTGATTTACAATGGATTGCCGTCATCCCACTGACATGTACAAGATACTGGTGGTGTATGGTTGAATATAGACGCAGATGAGGAACAATTAATTTATTTGAGGAATGTGTGTAGGACTGTATGTGTAACAAGCTGTAGCATTGTAAGTTACAAATCTGTACATACTCCACCCAATGCTGATACTGATGGTTGCTTGTCCTCATTTTACAGCTGCCAACATGACAAATGATGAGAGGCGCCAGTTCATACGGAGGGCCAAACAGTACTGCCACCTCCTAGAGATGTATTCAGGATACCGCCGTACGGAACACCGTTTTTGAGCAGAAAAAGCTTCAGGGGAATGGTGGGCATTTCCACACGGGGGACCCACACAGCCACCGAAGACAATGCATGGAGCAAGCTCCTCAAGCGATGCTGGTGCTCCCAGCTGCAGCCATCCCATCCACATCTACTGCACCATGCACACAGGCACCAGTCTTGCCATCACCAGCTGCTGGGACATCCCAGTTGGAACTGAATCTGCGTCAGGACATAAACCTAATCCTCAGTCATTTGGATAAGTTGGAGGAAGAATTGTGTAGACATTAGTTGGCATAAGTATAGTTTGGGGTGGGATAATATTCTTATGTTTTTATTGGTGGGTGTTTGGGTGGGGGGTATATATTTGTAATAAAAAAATTAAAAAATATATATCATTGTTTAGGTCATAGGATAAGGTAGTACATGTGTAGTTGTAGTAATTGTAATTGTTGTCCTACTTGTATCTTGTTTCTTAAGAGGTGTGGGAGGCAATGTTTAGAGTGTGGTGTTTCATGTGTAAATTACGTTTAGCATAGATTAGATAGATGTAATTTTGCGATTAAGTATAGTTAATATAGGTTAGTTTAAGTCAGGGTAGGTTTTAGTTGTTTTTAAGTAGATTTGTTTTAGAATAAATATCTTGTTATAATTGTATACATTTTGTGTAATTAGTTTGAGTCTCAGGGTCTTCCCAGGAGTGCACTGGGCAAATTGGGTGAATGGCCTACGAAAACCGTCCTGCCTTCAAAACCCTCATTTACCATGTGCTAGCCCTATTGACAAAGGAGTTGTCACATTGACTGCAACATCACATCTACTAGTCCATGCATCTGCCATCCAGTGTACCCACCATTCATGATGACTATGGATACTTTGTATTGGACAGGTAAGTCTGGCACTTCAGCTGTCAGCTTTGGGGTCCTGTAGTTACAATGTTGGGAACTGTGACACATCTGACAACTGCCACAATTGGAACTCTATCCTGCAACACTGACTGGTGGCCATCACTGATAAGGTTAGCTACCCCTGTACCACACCAATGAGGTCTTCTGGTACTCCCAGCTGACTATATTGCCCTTGACTTGCTTTTTAGCCATACCCGCCTTATAAGATGAAACTATATATGTGTAATTTGTAACATACTCAGTTAATTGCTTCTAGGAGATGCCACCATCATACACATACGCATTGCTAGGTTTCCTTGTGTGTAGCTTTGTGCCCTCATAGCCCTTCACTCATGTACTGATATTCTGTGACCAATGACATTAATTCACACATTACAATAATTTAGCTGAGTAGATGAATTACAGTAGACATAGACATGCTAAATGTGTACAAGGTGTTTATTTACAAGTAGAAGTGTGAAAGTGAGATATTTACATGTGCAGGTCAGAGGCCCCATTTTTTAAATCCAGATATTTGTGACACAATACAAGTCCAGGGTTTAGGGACATGTCATGAGACATGCTTTGGAGTAGTGTCGATATGTGTGGATGAACATAAATGAGTGTGAGAGACAATGACAGCCCATAGCAGACAAGTCAACAATGGGTGGATGAAGAGTGCACTTACCTTACTGTGATAACACTGGCATGATCGTAAGCCCAGAACTAAGGAAAAAACTGGCCATGTGGCACAGACTGGTGCTACCGGGTACTTTTCCGAGTGAAAGTAATTTCTTCCACATCTTCATCCTCTGATGTGTGTGGTGCTTCCTGTCCCATTGGTGGTGGTGGTGGAGAGGTAGAGGGGGCCACACACACTTCAGGTGCGAAAGATGTGGAGTCCAAGCTCCTGGCAGCTGCCATTTGTGGTAAGACATATGGGATCACTGCAGCAAGATGAACTGGTGAATTTTCATTATAGCTGCAACATTGCAGTAGTAGGCCGCCGTGTCTTCCCTGAGGGAGGCTACTTCATGCTGAATGGCCTCCAGCCTGTTGCCTGTCATGCTGCTGCCAGTTTGGGAGGGCAGTTGTTGTGGCCTCTCCCTTGTTGCAGCAGCTATGTCCGCCAGAGACTGCTGGACTCAACTCAGTGGGGATTGTGTGCCTCGGATGGCAGCTGTGTTTTCATTAGCTGTCATGAGGCATGTGCGTACTCCCTCTAGGCTGCCCGCCACGGTCTCCATCCCCACCCGCACCTGCTTGGCCTGCTCCTCCTGGACTCCTACCACTGTCCTCTGGAAGCTTGGTTCTGAATCCTCAGAGTCCTGAGCTGTGTTTAAATTGGCAGGTGGTATATTTTAGGTGTTGAGTGGGTCATTTGGGGAGCCCGCAATGTTAGATGTCCTCCTTGCAACTGGAGGTGGTGTCTGGAGGGATACCAGACAACCTGGAGAGTCTGTTGACTGATGGGTTTCAGCTGGTCATCCAGGTCATTAGTGAAATCCAGGACAGGCAGGTCAGCAGGAGAGCCATCATCCTCTGCAATGAGTTGGTGTAAAATCAATATTCCTATGTTGTGGCAGTTGACATGGCACATCATTGGAGGCTCACAGTCCAAATGCTGTTCTTGTACATTATGGGTCCTATTTATCAGCCCTTTGCCCCACCTGAGTGTCATGTAAAGGGAAGCTCAGGTGGCACTATGGGCTGCGTCATATTTACAACGTGAGATTAATCCACTTATAGTGACTTGACACCACCTTGTAATTACGGCCCATTCCCATGCATCAATTTGCATGGCAGGGCCTTGCAATTGATGTTGCGGTGGTCATGCCACATCAACACACATTGCATTTTGCTGCTGTCCCAGATTTATGTGTTTTCATACACCTAAGGCACAATGATGGAATTACCTTTGATTGCCCCTCATGTTTAAGTTTGTGTATGTGTACTGCATTCCACAGAACTCATGGACCGTTCCAATTGCCATTTCTGTTTCTGGTTGTGCTGGAAGGTGCTTCTTCCTACACAACTATGATCTCCCCCTCAACGCAGCTATCCTTACACTATGGTGGAAGGGATGTAGCATTGTGGCAGGGCAGCAAATTTACCACTGGCACAGGGGTGGACCAAGGCATGAACGGCATGGGTAGTATTTTTGATGGAAACATCATTTTGTACATGACAGTGCCTGATGCCAACTTATTTTCAACTTTGACGAGGGCCTCTAGTTAGTTTGATGGAGAGATTGCAGCTAGTTGTACAAGAGCAAACATGGACCCTCATTACATGTTTGACACTCCTATGACCACCAGACTACATTGGCAATCTGACCACTGCCAAGAGAGCAGGTGAAACTGTCACATTTGGACCGTGGGGAAAGCCCCCCAAGCAAATGGCCTGGCACTGCTAGGTTGCCGCCAGCTAACAGACTGGCAATGCCACCTGTCTTATAACATCAGCCCAGCATTGCAATCAGCGTTACCCTCCAGATTATGATCCTGCTTTTCCACCAGCCTTTGCATGGCAGTCCAACCGCCATACAAAGGTTGGTGGTAATGGGGTGTGGTGTGCCCCTGGGTGCCCCTGCACTGCCCATGCACTTGGTATGGGCAGTGCAGGGCTCCCCATGGCCAGGCCCAATGTGCATTCCACTGCCTGATTTGCTGTGAAAAGAGCAGCATGTGCTGTCACACCCAATGCACCCCAAGATTGCCCCTGGCTCTATTTGATCCAGGAACAATGTTATGGTGACTTCCCCACAGAGCTGACATGAGGTCACATGGTTTCCACCCGCCATCCCAGCGTGAAATTCATAATGTCTACTGCAGAGGGAAGACTGCACTGGTAGTTTTACCAATGCTGGACTTGCCCGTGCAGCATCCCTCACCCGTCAATATGATAACATGCACCATACTGTTCACAGACATAAATCATATGTTGTATTTGTGTAATTGTTTCCCCATTCCTATGTGGCTCAAATGGTTGTGTCAGAGTTGTTGTATTCTACAGATTGCAATCTTTAGTGCAAATCTTTCTCTAGTGGCACTGTTCTGATCAGCATCAATATGTGTAGCTCAACACTGCACCAGGTTAAAATGGAAGGGAAGTGCTGTGTTTACTGTGATATGGGACCACCCTGCAATTCCCCTGGCAGATGCACAGATTAGTTCTCTCTGCACCGAGACAATTATTGATGTAGGATGATGAAGTAGTGGCTGCTTTGAGGGGATGTATTGTATATGTTTGGGGTGGAGTCCCTTCCTGCGCATGTACAAGTAATCGTAGCTATGGTGCCATTTCAATGTGTGGCGTAAGATGCAGCACACGTGTTTCAGCAATGCAACACGGCGGTAGGGAAGTAATGCTGCAAGAGACACCATCATGACCTGACCCCAGGAATAGTATTGACTTTCTTCCTAGTCTCTGATGTCTAAGTTGAGTAGGTAGAGTAGGTTTAACTATTTATTAGGGCTGTTGTGATTACACAGCCACAGTAATCAGACGCGTGTTCCATCCAATGTGCTGCATATGTACATGTTGGCATACAGCCCTGGTGATTGACGTATGTCCAGGTTGTGTATGTGCTGTAGTGCATAGCACCCCCAAGGCGTGTGTACATGTGTTGTTTATGTGTGGATAATGCATCTTGATTCATGGGCAATGTGTCCTGCTGCAATCCTTTCATATGCATAGAGTGCGTCTTATGTGCCTTCCCCTTCCTGCATTTGTAAAATTAGCAGTTATTTGCCCCCTGCAACTTACCCTGCATTTGTGGTGGTTGTTGGCAGTCTGCGCTGTCCTTCGATTCATGTGACCAGCTCTTCTAGGATGACCGCTGTAACCATCTCCTCCACCACATCCAGGTCCTCCTGTGGTGCTGGACTTCCACCTCCAGTCAGCAGGGCTGACTTTTTGTTCCTGGCCATTTTCTCCTTAGTTCTATACTTGCAATCACGCCAGTGCTTCTTGCACTCAGTGACAATTTGCTTCACCTCTGCCACACTGTGATTTTGTCCACTATTTGGTTTCATATAGCCTTTCTCTTAACAATTGGCAATTTGGAGGTGACAAAGAGCTGGTGTTGGTGCTCTGTCACCTCTCTGACAAGGATGTTGTGCTTCTTCTCACTGAACTGACACTTTCTCTTTTTCTTTTCCTTCTCCTGGGACTTCTATGTATCCTCCTGGCTGGTGCCTGGGTGTATGGGGTCATCCTGGGGTCTCGCCAGGCCTGCAGCTTCCATCTTCCCTTTAAATTGCACTCTTTCCTGCTTGTGCGTTTAAAGTTGATGCATATGTGGTGCTCAAATGGAACAAATCCGTTTACGACATGTTCACATGTCGCAAAACTGTGTTTTTTGCAGCATCAACATCACTTTACCTTATGACAGGATGCAAGGGATAGCGTCATGGTTTTTGACGCTAACCATTTCTTTGCGCCATTGTGTGTCATAGTATAAATATGGCGCATGGATGGTGTTGAGGAATAGCGCAAGCCGACGCTAAACCTTTTGACGCAAAACTACGTTTGCACAGTTTTGCGTCAAAAAGTATAAATATGGGCCCGAATGCATACTGGACGGGTTAGAGTGGCACAAATCCAAACATCTTAATTGCTGTTGACAAAACCAAATGAGAACTTATCAATGTTAATATACGCCAATAGCTTTAGTGCAAGCATTTACAAATGCAGTTAGATTTGCCCAGGGGAAGGAGGTTCAGGTCCGAAATACCATAACACGCTATCTCCCATCAACGCTAGCCCAGCTCGCACCCTTATTGTGCACAGGAGAAAACAACACTATCTCAGGGGACTGAGGCACTGCACCAAGTGGGACCAAGGAAAGGGAAGTGGCTAGGAGAACAAAGACAGAAAATTATATGTTTTTAAACCAGCAGTGTAACAAAAAAAAAATGAAATTCACAAGTTATACTGAGCTAACTATAACTTGGGACCAGCATGCGCTTCTTATGATCTCACTTATTAAATCACTCATGGCATAATAAATTATAATATTGATGACATAAGTGATGACATCATGCAGTCAGTTCAACAGCATCAAATAGGGTTTGTGGAATTGAAGTAAATCAACATGGTACACCTGTGGCCACTTTTCTATGACCAATCATGCAATAATAAACATAACCTTTTACCACATACTGGACATGCAGCCTATCTTTCAAGTCTCCCAATAAATCAGGTTATTGGTTGGTGGGGGTGGAATCTCCACTCAGGCAACAACCAAAATCCTTGTCAAGGTGAACCACAAAAGTCACTGAATCTGCGCTGAACCCTCTAGCAGCTTGGCATAAAGCAGTCAGGCTTTAATTTAGAGGCAATGTGTAAAATTGTTTTGCAGCACACAAACAGTGATAAAGTAAAAAGACACCACAGGAAAATTACTAAACCAATTTCGAAAAATAGAGTAAAATCTAATAAATAAAATATCAAAATGACAAACATTCCGTAGAAGAGGAGATATTCCGTTTCAAAGTCTTAAGTAAGTATATAGCCTAAAAGCGCAAAGTACCACTCACAGTCATCTGGTCAAGTTGACTAGGAGGAATGTCACAAGTTCAGGCTGACTGTGGTGGAGCCATTGGTTGGATATAGGGCTCAGATTAATCCTGCTGAAAAAGTTGCCTTCCATCGCGAAGAGTTTCTTTTGTGGTGAAGGGGTCGGCAGATGGTCATTGCTGTCGCATGAAGAGCAGGCCTGGCATCAAGGTTAGTCCTCACTGCAGTATCTTCACTTTGGCAGTCACTGTGAACTGTCGTTGATGTAGTGCGAAGTGCAGACCTCAATTTCCCAGTCAGCACAGGCGATTGCTGTAGTGCGAAGAGTCAGGTTCACTGGAGCTTAGCGTTGGTGATCATCGGGGGCAGCAGATTACTGGTGTAAACTAGGCTGTTTGTGGTTGTGAAGACCTGAAAACATCAGGGTTTTGCCTTTCTTTAGAGGAAGAGGTCAACTGATACCAGTAAAGAGTTGAGGACCTAGTGAGGCATCTCTTGAGAATCAGTAACTCACTCCAGTAAAAGCCAGCCAGGTTCAGACAGGTGAAGTTACAAGCCCAGACAGGTTCAGTTGCAGCAGGTCAGGTGGGCACTTGCAGGGAAGCCTCTAAAGTCTATTGTGTCCCTGTAGCTCAGAACAGGAGATCAGCCAGATTACCATTGAAGTCACTCATGAAGAAGGGCAGTACCCTTGGGAACAAAGCAGGCCTCATGCTGCAGGGTAGCTCTCTGGGGAACAAGGCCAGCCTCAAGCATCACAGCAGTCCAATGACAATGAGAAACAAGGCAGGCCTCAAGCAGCAAGGCAATCCTCTGAGGATCAAGACAGTCCTTCTTTTAGTACACGCAGGTCCAGGAGTGTCCTGAAGTGGTGTTCTGAGGGCTCAAATGTTGTACATAGCTTCACCATTTGACATGGGAGTACACCCTTTTTACTCCCACATCATGTTCCTTTCCCTCCCAAAGCTTTAAGACATGTGGGGTGACAAAAGACTAGTGGCAGGTTCTTTGTGTATGTGCTGGAGGCAGCCTTTGAAGTGTAAATTGGGCATGTAACACCTCAGCTTCAACCATCCTGGCAGGATGGCCCATCCTGTCTGGGAAAAAAGGCCAACAGCTAAGCTATTCACAGTCATGTGACCCAGGATGCTGCCAACAGGTAGCAAATTACTAGGGCAAAAAAATGCCAACTTACTAAAAGTGTAATTTTCAGAAATGTGACTTAAAATTCACTTTTACCATTCAAATCAAATCATTAACATTTATAAAGCGCGCTACTCACCCGTGCGGGTCTCAAGGCGCCATTAAAGAGGATTTTGCATTGATATTCATTTGAATCTAAACTTAATCTCTGTTTCAATCAAATGTTATCACTTATTATATGGAATATTGCAACCAATGAAAGAGAATGGTCTTAAGCTAGTGAAAAACGAAATGTAGGAGTTTTTTTTACTACCAGGACATGTAAAACTTTGTAACATATGTCCCACTTTCTATGTACAATGCACTCTGTCCCATGGGCTTTTTAGGGCCTACCTTAGGGATTACATATGCATTAGAAAGGAAGGGTTAGGCCAGGTAAAATGTTTATTTTGCCAGGTCAAAATGGCAGCTGAAAACTGCACCAGAGGCTGTTGTAGCAGGCCTGAGACATTTTTAAATGTCTACTTCAGTGGGTGGCTAATGAGTGCTGAATGCCCACTTAAAAGCATTTACTTTACAGGTCCTGGGTGCATGTAGTACCATTTCTTAGGAATTTACAAATACTTTAAATGTGCCAGTCAGGTGTGAGGCAGTTGTATCATGTGTTAGTGAGAGAACAAAAGCCCCTTGTCACTGGTTAGTAGTGGTAAGGTGTGCAGAGTCCTAATGCCAACAAAAATAAAATTTAGCAAACAGGAGGGCTGAAGGCAAAAGGTCTGGGGGAAGCCCACAGTAAGGATGATAGGTCTTGCACCCACACTTAGTGAATATTACCCTCCTTTTACTTACCATCTTTGCAAACAAAATACTTCTATAATCTGTAATTGGGTCATACTCTTTTTAAACCTGGAAATCTCTCCAAAAAGAGTTCATACTTCATTCACCTTACTGGAATTACCATCCTAAAGGTTTCACTTGACCCTTAATTTTAAGTCAGGAGGATGACAGGTATGCATTTGACACAGAAAAGACACATTCTATCATTCTCTTTGAACAGCCATCCATATTTTAGTAAAATACATTGCAAACATTTTTGAGATGGGCACAATAGAGTGCAACCTTAGAGCCATGCTTACAACACCACTGTGAGATAAATAATTTCTAAGTGGAACACCCCTATATTCTATTTTATTCAACAATCTGCAGAACCTCAAAATCTTCAGTGAAGTTCTGGAAATAAAAAATTCACACTCGCACTACATAGCATTTTTATAGTAATATATCATAACAATTTAACATTGTCAAGTGTTGAGATAGCAAACAGCGGATAATTTATTATCAACAGAAACATTGATCTTTGTCACAAGCTTTTACCTTGTTTAACATGGAGTAATACTTGAACCCCAATCTTTAGTGATTTGTAAGCAGTGCACCATATAATTTTCAACATGAACTATCACACTTGCCACCAGGTCTTACTCTATTTACATGCTACTCACCCCACATGTGTTCACCCAGTAACTCTATGCTGTGTATGACTTGATGATGGTGTTATAAGTGATGTCATCATTGATGTCATCAATGATGTAATCTAAGATGCCATCAATTATGTCATTTAACATTTCACTAATGATGCAATATGTGAGGTCAGAAGCAGTGCATGAAGGGGATGCGAGTTATAGGTAGCTCAGTAAACTATAAATTGAGAATTCCGGTGGTATTTTGGCTTCTAAACGTTAATTTTGAGCTCAATTCAACACTTAATTATAACATCATTCAACATTTTTTTGGGTGATTTGTTTGTTTTTTAATGTAAGCCAAGATCTTATTACCATAGCTTACTATTACATCACTTAGGGCCAGATGTAGCAAAGGGTTTTACCCATTCTGTCCTTATGGGAAAATGTGTTCGTACATATAGCCCTTAATCCTCTGTTTTTTAATTGGATTCATTCTCTTGTATCATGTCAATCTGGTGCATTGTACAGGCACAAAAAGCTTGTCTTTCTCAAAATCCCGCTAAAGACATATGCCCTTACTCTAACACTTACATTTCCATATGTATTACTAAATACAATGTGGAGATCCACATTAATGTTCAGTACAAAATATTGGATGCAAACTAATCATTGTGCAAAAATTGAGGATCTGAAATTGAGGGAGTATGCCATATAGAGGCACATTTCTATTGCATAAAAAATGCTACCTAGCACTCCATTGCCCTGGTATGTTATTAGGTCTGTCATTAGCAAAGACCTTTTGATTTTACTAAAATAGGCATAATTTACTTACATGAAGCTTTCAGCCACCTTTTTTATCCATTAAACTGTTGTTGCTGCATCCAAATTGTGCTTCCACCCACTACAGCATGTAACATGGAGCAGCTGGTGAGCATACTTAAGCCACTGGTTAACTTCACTTTTAGTGGCTGCATTTTTTTCTCTCACAATAAGCACAACCACACACAAGACAGTTCAATGAGTACCAGTGTTTTTGTTTTTACTTTAGGGTTTTTTTTGTGTTTGTATAGACTTCTGTGATAGCAGGATATTCCTGATGCACTTTCCATATTTATCATATCCTATCTCCAGCCAATGATGTTGTAATTTTCTTTTGCAGTGTTTTGCTTTTCTGACTGATGCTATTTCATTGCATGCCAGATTACGCCCATTTGAATCTGTCCTGTATTAAGTTTCTTTCCTTATTTCTTTTTTTCTTTCTTTCTTGCCTTCTTTCATTCTTTTTCTCTCTTTTGCTCTCTGATCCTCTCTCTTTCCATTTCTTTTCTTTCTCGTTCTTTCCTTCTTTCTTTCTTTCTTAAAGGCAAGATGCTTGTAGCCAATGGTAGATTGATTGACTTGTTTAGGTCTGTGTTAGGCAAGACATTTTGATTTTACAAACAACATGTGTCTAGCATAGTTACATTTACGGGCTTCAGCCAGATCTCATCCAATAGTGACAGCATGCTACTCTTCACAAGGAACACAGCTACACACAAAGTTCAAGTGCCAGGGAGCACTACGTGATGTGTGATTTTAGACTAAAAAAACCTTTTTAATTTTGTGATGTAGTGGTATGAAGTGCAATGACGATGTGGTCGGTGTGATGTTAATGCGTGTGTTGTGGTGTAGGTAAAGCTAAGGGCTTGTCTTTCAGTGTTCACATCAACTCCTGTTTGCAAGTGGAGGTGATTTTTACATTTACAATTCGCCTCAACCACAGTGCGCCAAAGCTCATCTCAGACACAAGAGTTGATTTCAGCGACCCAAGGGCTACTTGTGTGTGCTGCTTGAGGATGCATTTGCGTTCATCTGTGCCAAAACTCCCTCTGCACAGCAATTAAGACTATCATTATATTTTTTGTGAAACTAGATCAACAATGGCACATTCTGGCCTCACAAAAGGCTTTCAACAATGTTTACTAAAAATCTAAAATTAACGATGAATACCAATATTTCATCATAACCATCTTCATAAATGTAATCGTTGATTGCCTTATTTGTTTTCAACGTTGGCACCTACCTTGCACACTGAGCACAACAGCTGGATCCCCTTGTTATGGTTTTCACATATTCCACAGTAGTACCAAAATGTTTTACTATTGTCAATCTACTTATTTCTTTACACATCTGTTGAGTCCGGCTGGACTCATTCTAGTGTTTCCACCAGCCACTCTGCTCAGGGATTGCCCTCCAAGTGTAGTACTGCAATGATTGCATGTCGGAGGTCTGGAGGTAAACGCCACTGATGGCGTGAATCCTCAGACAGTCACAGCAGGTGTGGGTCCACCGATATGGCCAGTCTCTTGAACAATTCTACAGGTAGTGTTAGAAATGGGGTTTTTGGTTGGCAGTCAGGTTACCCCCTGTCCAAGCAAGAACCCTCACTCTAGTCAGGGTAAGTCACACACAATCCAAAATTATCCTGTGCCCACCCTCTGGTAGCTTTGCACGAGCAATCAGGCTTAACTTAGAAGGCAATGTGTAAAGTATTTGTGCAATAAATCATACAATAACACAATATAGCACTACAAAAATACACCACACAGTGTTTAGAAAAATATATAATATTTATCTGGATAATTGCAGGTCAAAACGAATAAAGATGCAATAGGAAATTGTAGAGCTATTACTGAAAAGTGATATAAAGTGTCTTAAGTCTTTAGAAAGCAAACAAAGTCTCTTTCAAGCACAAAGTACCTGGTTTAAAGTGGAATATCTCCGCAAAGGGCCGCAGAGGAAGAGATACGTGGAAAAATGGTGTGTGCGTCGGTTTCTCCCCTGCACACATGGACTTACGTCGTTCTTTTTCACGCGGGAAAGTCGTGTGTCGTTTTCAGGCGTGCGGACAGTCTCCTTCTGTGGTTCGCAGGATTACCAGATGTCCCGGGGTCTATGCGTGGAATCCTAGGCTTGTTTTTCCGGCTGCACGTCATTCCGGTGGGCTGTGCGTGGAATCTTCTCCCTCAAGGCAGGCGTTGCGTCGATTTTCTTTCTGAAGTCGGTCGGGCGGCGTTGTCCTGGCGAGGCCGTGCGTCGAAGTTCCGGTCGCACCGCAGGCGTCGCGTAGAGCGGCGTCTTTCCAGATCGACGTGCAGTGAATTTTTCACCGCGGAGCAAGCTGTGCGGCGAATTTTTCGGCGCACAAGGCGTCCAAATGAAAAAGAGAAGTCTTTTTGGTCCTGAGACTTCAGGGAACAGGAGGCCTTGGAGAGCACTTCAGCAGCAAGGCAAGAGTTCAGCAAGGCAGCAGGGCAACAGCAAGGCAGCAGTCCTTTGTAGAAAGCAGTCAGGTGAGTCCTTTAGGCAGCCAGGCAGTTCTACTTGGCAGGATGCAGGTTCTGGTTCAGGTTTCTTCTCCAGCAAGTGTCTGAGGTGGTAGGGCAGAGGCCCTGTTTTATACTAAAATTGTGCCTTTGAAGTGGGGCTGACTTCAAAGAGTGGCTAAGAAATGCACCAGGTCCCCTTTCAGTTCAATCCTGTCTGCCAGGGTCCCAGTAGGGGGTGTGGCAGTCCTTTGTGTGAGGGCAGGCCCTCCACCTTACCAGCCCAGGAAGACCCATTCAAAATGCAGATGTATGCAAGAGAGGCTGAGTACCCTGTGTTTGGGGTGTGTCTGAGTGAATGCACAAGGAGCTGTCAACTAAACCTAGCCAGACGTGGATTGAAAGGCACAGAAAGATTTAAGTGCAAAGAAATGCTCACTTTCTAAAAGTGGCATTTCTAGAATAGTAATATTAAATCCGACTTCACCAGTCAGCAGGATTTTGTATTACCATTCTGGCAATACTAAATATGACCTTCCTGCTCCTTTCAGATCAGCAGCTGCCACTTCAACAATGTATGAGGGCAGCCCCAATGTTAGCCGATGAAGGGAGCAGGCCTCACAGTAGTGTAAAAACTAATTTAGGAGTTTTACACTACCAGGACATTTAACCTACACAGGTACATGTCCTGCCTTTTACCCACACAGCACCCTGCTCTAGGGGTTACCTAGGGCACACATTAGGGGTGACCTATATGTAGAAAAAGGGGAGTTTTAGGCTTGGCAAGTACTTTTAAATGCCAAGTCGAAGTGGCAGTGAAACTGCACACACAGACCTTGCAATGGCAGGCCTGAGACAAGGTGAAGGGGGTACTTAAGTGGGTGGCACAACTAGTGCTGCAGGCCCACTAGTAGCATTTAATCTACAGGTCCTAGGCACATATAGTGCACTCTACTAGGGTCTTACAAGTAAATCAAATAGCCAATCATGTATAAACCAATCAACATTTTACACAGACAGCATATGCACTTTAGCACTGGTTAGCAGTAGTAAAGTGCCCAGAGTTCAAAAGCCAACAACAACAGGTCGGAAAAAATAGGAGGAAGGAGGCAAAAAGTTTGGGGATGACCCTGTCAAAAAGCCAGGTCCAACAGGTAGCCATTGGGTCTCTTGACTTTGCCACTCTGCATTGCCATGAGGGTCCCTGACAGCTCCTCTAAAGTGATCTCGGCCTCCAGCATCTCTACATCCTCCTACTATCCTCCTACAGTAGCTCCAGGAGATGCAGCTCAGCTACAAATCACTCCATCTGCTGATTGGATGCCTGTGAATGTGCAGTGTATAGCTCCTGGTACTGCCCGACAAATTCACAGGCAATGTCTTCACTGGCAGTCATCATCTCCTTCATCTGGGAACAAGTTCTCCTACCCATCTTGCCTCCTGTTCTCTGGGTCACTAGGTAATGGCCACCGACTCTGCTACCTTATGATATTCTTTCCTGGCATCACGCAGCCGCTCAAGGGCAGTCACGTCAGCCAGTGAGTGTAGGAAAGTCCTCCTTTTTGCCGTGGTCACCCCCACACTTTTTGGACAGGTACTGGTGGTTACTGACTCTTGGCTGTGCCCTGGGTACTGCTTACCAGTCCCAGGGCCAGTGCTCTGTGTAAAATGGATATGCAAATTAGGCTAATTATAATTGGCTAAGTTAACCTACCTATAAGTCCCTAGTATATGGTAGGGCATGTAGGTTTAGGGACCACAGCATAGGTAGTGCACCCATAGGTGCACTGCTGAGGTGCCCAGTGTTATTTTAAAGGCAGGCCTGCCTTGCTGGCTGCTTTTAAATTAAAGTTATATGCAAATTCGACTTTGGAATTAAAAGTAGTTCCAAAGTCTCAAACTGCCTTATATTTACATATAAGTCACCCCTAAGATGTGCCCTATGTGCCCCTAGGGCTGGGTGCCATGTAACTATAAGCAGGGACTTTATAAAAATAGTTTTATAAGCCCTGGTGAGGTAAAAACAGCCAAATTTGTTTTTCCCTCATTGTAGTAAATGGCCTTCATAGGCTAGAATGGGGAGACTTTATTTTAATTTTTAAAGTCTCCTTAAATGATGCATACCAAGAGTTTGGTATCAAATAATTGTTGTAATAAATCCCACAACTTCCAGTTGTTGGATTTAATATAACTTGTTCAGGTAAAGAGTTTTAAACTTTACCTGAAAAGTTGCCAATTTCAGCCCTGCATTGTTTTTGCTGCTGTGCTCTGATTGGCCAGCCTTGAGCAGCTTGACCAAGCTGCCTTGATGAGGTGTGAAGTGGCCTGGCTTCACACAAAGGAATGTGCCTGTGGGAGGGAATCTCCCCTCAGCAGATGGTGAGGCAGGAAGGGGGAGGGCTGCCAAACTGGTCTTCAAAGGCAGAGAAGGACATTTGGAGCAACCAGCAACACCCCCACATCCTGCAACCCCAGACAACTAGGTGCCCCCTTGATTAGATTAGGAGAGGGCAGGAGAGGGGTGTGTTTATGATTTTTAGCCACACCAGTGGGTGGGCTCAGCCAGATGTAACCTCCAAAAATCAGATTCAGCCATGATGGATTTTTAGAGAATGTTGCCTCCTGGGATTGATTTTTGCCACACTTCCCAGGAAGTGGTCATCACAGGGGGAAGGACCCTGCACCTGATTGGAGAACCAGGACCCCCCTGCTTTTCACCCAGGAGCAAGGATAAAACTGGCAGACCTGCACCCACACCTCAGATCTCCATCAGATTCCAACAAGGAAGAACCAAAGGAGAAGAAGGACTGCCCTGCTGGACCCCTGGCCTGCACCTGGAACCTGCACTCAGAAGGACTGCACCAGCTGCACACTTTGGCTTCACCACAAGAAGGACTTTGCCTGGCTTCAACTGGTTCAAGGAGGGACTCCCTGTTTGCTACAGGTGAAAAATTGCTATCCAGAGTCCCCTGCACCAACTCCTGAAGAAAGCGACCAGCTGACCACTGTCCAGTGGCCAAAAAGGAGATTGCGCCAGGTGCATTCTGGGAGTTGTAGTCCGCACCCCCCAAGGACCATCTCAGGACTTCTGGACCCTTGGGGTGAGCTGTGGACCCCAAAAGAACCTTAAAAGGACATCTGGGAGAAGCCCCAGAAGTTTGGAGAAGTTTGGACAACTTTTGTAAAAGAGCTCCATAGAGGGACCGACCCGCCGCGGCAACTCTAGCCGGCTTGCCTCAACCGCAACCCGGCCTGATTTGCTGGTTGTCCCGGTAAAGAAAAATCTCCGAAAAAGAGACTAAGGGGGTGATTCTGATTCTGGCGGGCGGGCGAGAATTCCACCCCCATTATACCGCTCCGCGGTCAGAAGACCGCGGAGGGTATTATGGGTTTTTCCCTGGGCTGGCGGGCGGTCTCCAAAAGACCGCCCGCCAGCCCAGGGAAAAACTCCCTTCCCACGAGGATGCCGGCTCGTAATCGAGCCGGCGGAGTGGGAAGGTGCGACGGGTGCAGTGGCACCCGTCGCGTATTTCAGTGTCTGCAAGGCAGACACTGAAATACTTTGCGGGCCCTCTTACGGGGGCCCCTGCCGTGCCCATGCCATTGGCATGGGCACGGCAGGGGCCCCCAGGGGCCCCGCGACCCCCCCTACCGCCATCCTGTTCATGGCGGCTTTCCCGCCATGAACAGGATGGCGGTAGGGGGGTCAGAATCCTCATGGCTGCGGAGCGCGCTCCGCAGCCATGGAGGATTCAAACGAGCAGCGGAAAGTCAGCGGGAGACCGCTGACTTTCCGCTTCTGACCGCGGCTGAACCGCCGCGGTCAGAATGCTCGTTGGAGCACCGCCAGCCTGTTGGCGGTGCTCCCGTGGTCGGTGGCCCTGGCGGCCACCGGCCGCCAGGGTCAGAATGACCCCCTAAGTCCGAAGGTAAAAAGTTGACCGGGACCTCCCAGCCAGCGTATCCGAGGAGGGCTCCATGAACGTCTGATCAAGATCCAGGTTTACCCCGGTCGAAGGATTTTCACCTCGAAAAAACGACTAACTCCGAAGGTAAAAATCTCCACCGAGGATTCCAGCATTGCGTATACGGAGATTGGCTCCAGGAGGTCGGATTGGACTGGCAGGTTCGTCCCGCTGAAGAAAATCTTCGAAAAAAAAAGACTAAGTGTGAAGGTAAACTTTCAACGAGGCCTCCCGCAGCCTGTAGCCGAGTAGGGCTCCATCACGGTCAGCCTTAAACTTTGGTTTTGCCCCGGTCGAGGTGCAACCAGATTACCCGATTGGCGCTTTTTGTTTCTAGGCGCTAAGAAAATAATAATTCTTTAAAAATTCATATCTCCGGTTCCCCTAATCCGATTTTATTCGTTTTGGTGTCATTTTAAAGATAAAAATATAATCTATTTTTATAAATTGGTTTTGGATTTTTAAACTGTTTCCTGTGTTTTATTTAATTACTGTTTTGTGATATTTGAATGCTTTACACTCTGTCTCCTAAGTTAAGCCTTGACTCTCGTTGCCAAGCTACCAAGGGTTGAGCTGGGTTTAATTTACTGAGACCTAACTGGACCTTAGTGGAGGTTAGTGGCCTATTGCTAAGTGTAGGTACCTACCTGCCCTTACCAATAACCCATTTTCCAACATTTTTGGTGAGCAGTGGTGGGATCCTGTACTTGTGTTCAGTATCACGTTACAGTTTTAAGTAAAACAAATTAAAAATCCTTTAAATTGTCCTAGTGCAAACATTGTTTTTAATTTTTAATTTGGATTAATTTCAATTATTGAATTTTTGTGATTTTTGCTAAATTCTTGTTTCCAATTTTTGCAAAACGTTTTTGTTGACACAAAACCAGGGAACCATGGAGCTTGATCTGGCTAGCCTACCTACACTGACAGTAGTCCAGCTTAGGGGGTTGTGTACTGAAAGAGGGTTGCCTGCAACCACTGACCTCAGGAAGCATGTCCTGATCAAGTCCCTGACAGCATGGGCTGAGGCCCAAGAGGTAGACCCAGAAGAAGCTCCAGAGGAGGGAGAAGTAGGGGAGGATGCTAGCTCCAACCACTCAGGGGAGGGAGGGCATCTGAGCCTAAGTGAGGATGAGGAAGACCGGTCCTCATTACATACAGTCACTAGGGGCAGACCCAAAGCTAGTTGGGGGAAGGGGGTCCCTTCAGGAGGAGAGAACCTGTCCCTCAGGGAAAGAGAGCTGGAGGCCCAGCTAGCATTCATAGCTTTGGAGGCAGAGAAGCTGGCCCTAGAAAAGAAAAAGTGGGCAAGGGAAGAGAAAAGAGATGGTGGCAGCGACAAAGAAGCTGAGGTGTCCCTGGGTGGTTTTTTTTGCCCCAGATTACCCAAAGGGGTGGTTTCTGCCTATGTAGAGGGGGATGATATAGATAAGTGGCTGGGGGCCTTTGAGAGGGCCCTCCAGATGAGGAGAGTCAAGCCTCAGTACTGGGGTTCACTTTTTTGGGAGTTGGTTCCCAACTCTGGGAGGGATAGGCTCCTAACCTTGAGGGGGAGGAGGCAGACTCATACCCCAGTATGAAGAGATGCTTGACTAAAATGTTTGGTCTGACCCCAGAGCAGTATAGGCTCAAGTTTAGGGACACCCAAAAGACAAGCACCCAGTCCTGGGTGGACTTTGTGGACATTTCAGTAAAGGCACTAGAGGGCTGGATACAGGGCAACAAGGTAAGTACCTTTGAGGGGCTGTACAATTTGATTATGAGGGAGCACCTTCTAACCAATTGTGTCCAAGAGAAGCTCCGCCAGTATCTAGTTGACTCTAAGTTGACCAACCCCAGAGAGCTGGGGGAGGGAGAAGATGACTGGTTAAGAACTAGGGTTAACCAGAAACCCCCAGGGGGTGATCAGAAAAAGGGAGGACATGGTTCTTCTCAGGGGAAGAACCAAGGGAAAGATGATAAAAAGCCCAAGGAGTCCTCACAAGAGTCCCCAAAAACTTCTCAGGGTGGGGGAGCCCCGAGCCATTCCACTTCTAAGGGGAAAGGGTATCAGGGAAAGAATTATGATCCTGCTAAAGCAGGAAAGTTTCAGGAGCTTGCTAAGGCCGGCAAGTGTTTCGAGTGTCATCAACCTGGACACAAAAGAGGAGATGCTATCTGCTCCAAGAAGCCCCCCACTGGTGGGCAATCCCAGGGGATTGCTAGTGTAGGGTTGGGGGTGGAAGTTGACCCAGGGCTGGGATCAGGGTACACAGAGGTCACCTTAGTATCTGTGGGTGGGGTGGACATTGCAACTATGGCCACCTTACCTCCCAGCATGGAGAGGTATAGGCAGAGGCCTAAAGTCAATGGGACTGAGGTGGAAGCTCTGAGAGATACAGGAGCCAGTGTGACAATGGTCACAGAGAAGCTGGTTTCTCCAGAACAGGTCTTACCTGGTGTCCTCCACGAAGTGACTTATGCAGATAGCAGAACCAAACTCCATCCCATGGTCATGGTGAGTCTGGAATGGGGAGGTGTGAGTGGCTCTAAGAAGGTAGCTGTAGCTCCTGCCCTCCCAGTAGAGTGTCTGCTGGGAAATGATCTTGAAGCATCTGAATGGTCAGAGGTGGAGAGAAGGGTCCATGCACAGATGCTGGACCTCCCTGAATGGGTGTGTGCTGTGACCAGGTCACAGACATCACAACAGGGAAGTGCTGGACACTTGGACCCTGGAACAATGGGCCAAGCCTCCAAGAAGAAGAGAAAGGGCACTGGGTCTGGCTTGCCAGCCCCTACAAGTACAGAGGGTCAGGAGGAATCCAACCCTGAGGGGGAGGATCTGACCTCTGAGGGAGGGACACTTCCCCTGCAAGCGCTGCCTGACTTGGCAGAACTGCAAGGGGCAGGTGGGCCCACCAGAGAAGAGTTGTGCCAGGCACAAAGAGAGTGTCCCACTCTTGAGGGCCTGTGGCAGACTGCTGCCAGGCAAGAACAAGGGGATACCAGTGGGACCCACAAGGTTTACTGGGAGGATGAAGTTCTCTACACTGAGGCAAGGGCCCTCAAACCAGGGGCCACCAGGAGAGTAGTGGTCCCCCAGAAGTATAGAGAATTCCTCCTTACCTTAAGCCATGATATCCCCTTAGCTGGACATTTGGGACAGACCAAGACCTGGAACAGGCTGGTCAACCATTTTTATTGGCCCCAAATGTCAGAAAAAGTCAAGGAGTTTTGCAGCTCCTGTGTCACCTGCCAAGCCAGTGGCAAGACAGGGGGCAAGCCAAAGGCTCCCTTGATACCACTGCCAGTGGTTGGGACTCCCTTTGAGCGGGTGGGGATTGACATTGTTGGTCCCCTTGACCCACCAACTGCCTCAGGTAACAGGTACATTTTGGTGGTTGTGGACCATGCCACCAGGTACCCTGAGGCAATACCCCTCCGGACAGTCACTGCTCCCACAGTGGCTAGGGCCCTACTTGGTGTGTTCACCAGAGTGGGGTTCCCAAAGGAGGTGGTCTCAGATAGGGGCACAAACTTTATGTCAGCCTATCTGAAAGCCATGTGGGATGAGTGTGGTGTTACTTATAAGTTCACCACCCCCTATCATCCACAGACCAATGGTCTGGTGGAAAGATTTAATAAGACCCTGAAGGGCATGATCATGGGTTTGTCTGACAAACTCAGGAGGAGATGGGATGTTCTCCTCCCATGCCTGCTGTTTGCCTACAGAGAGGTGCCACAGAAGGGAGTTGGATTCAGCCCCTTTGAGTTACTGTTTGGGCACCCTGTAAGAGGCCCATTGTGCTTGGTGAGAGAGTCTTGGGAAAAGCCTCTCAGAGAGTCCAAGGAGAATGTGCTAGATTATGTGCTGGGCCTGCGGTCACGCATGGCTGAGTACATGAAGAAGGCAAGCAGAAACCTGGAGGCCAGCCAGGAGCTCATGAAGCTCTGGCATGATCAGAAGGCTACCATGCCTGAGTATCACCCAGGACAGCTGGTGTAGGTTTTGGAGCCCATGGCTCCTAGGGCACTTCAGGCCAAATGGACTGGGCCCTATCCAATTCTCGAGAAAAAGGGTGAGGTCACCTACTTGATGGACCTTGGCACCCCCAGGAATCCTCATAGGATCCTGCATGTTAACAGGCTGAAACCCCACCAGGACAGGGCAGACATGACCATGCTGATGGTCACTGATGAAGGGAAGGAGGAGGAGAGTGAACCTCTGCCAGACCTCCTGTCCTCAAATGCACAAGATGGGTCAGTGGAGGGAGTGGTACTCTCTCCCAAGTTGACAGACCAGCAACAAAAAGACTGCAAACAAGTTTTGGAACAGTTTGCCAGTCTGTTCTCTCTGACCCCTGGACTCACCAATTGGTGTGTCCATGACGTTGACACTGGTGACAGCTTGCCTGTCAAGAACAAGCTGTACAGGCTGTCTGACCAGGTCAAGGCCAACATCAAAGCTGAAGTGGCTAAGATGTTGGAGCTCAAGGTAATTGAGCCCTCTGACAGTCCTTGGTCCAGTCCAGTGGTACTGGTGCCCAAACCTAATCCCTAAGGTGGGAAGAAAGAATTGAGATTTTGTGTGGACTACAGAGGTCTAAACGCAGTCACTAGGACTGATGCCCACCCATACCTAGAGCTGATGAGCTCATTGATAGGTTGGGGGCTGCCAAATTCCTGAGCACGTTTGATCTGACCTCAGGATACTGGCAGATTGCCTTAAGTCCAGGAGCTAAGGAGAGGTCAGCATTTTCCACACCAGAGGGCCACTTTCAGTTCAAGGTGATGCCCTTTGGCCTGGAAAATGCTCCTGCCACCTTCCAACAGTTGGTGAATAGAGTCTTGTCTGGGTTGGAATCTTTCAGTGCAGCTTATCTGGATGATATAGCTGTATTTAGTTCCACCTGGGAGGACCACCTGGTCCACCTGAAGGAAGTGCTTCAGGCCCTGCTTCAAGCAGGCCTGACTATCAAGGCAAGCAAGTGCCAGATAGGGCAACGCTCAGTTTTGTACCTGGGCCACCTTGTTGGTGGAGGCCATGTACAACCTCTCCAGCCCAAGATCCAGACTATCCTGGATTGGGAGGCTCCTAAAACCCAGACTCAGGTCAGGGCCTTTCTTGGCCTGACTGGGTACTACCGGAGGTTTGTTCAGAATTATGGGACCATAGTGGCCCCTCTGACTGAGCTTACCTCCAAGAAACAGCCCAAGAAGGTCATTTGGACCCCAGGGTGTCAGAAAGCTTTTGACACCCTAAAACAGGCTATGTGTTCAGCACCAGTGTTACTGGCCCCTGACTATAGCAAGGAGTTTATAGTGCAAACAGATGCTTCAGAGGAAGGGATTGGGGCAGTGTTAGCACAAGTTAATGAAGAGGGCCAAGATCAACCAGTTGCCTTCATCAGCAGGCGACTACTCCCCAGAGAGAAAAGATGGAGTGCCATTGAGAGGGAGGCCTTTGATGTGGTCTGGTCCCTGAAGAAGTTGAGGCCTTACTTGTTTGGCACTCACTTCCGTGTACAAACTGACCACAGACCTCGCAGATGGTTGATGCAGATGAGGGGGGAGAACCCAAAACTGTTAAGGTGGTCCATTTCCCTACAGGGGATGGACTTCACAGTGGAGCACAGACCTGGGACTGCCCATGCCAATGCGGATGGCCTTTCCAGGTTTTTCCACTTAGCTGATGAGGACTAACAGGGTGTAGGTTAGCACCCATCACCTTTCATCTGGGGGGGGGGGCAGTGTAGGAAAGTCCTCCTTTTTGCCGTGGTCACCCCCACACTTTTTGGACAGGTACTGGTGGTTACTGACTCTTGGCTGTGCCCTGGGTACTGCTTACCAGTCCCAGGGCCAGTGCTCTGTGTAAAATGGATATGCAAATTAGGCTAATTATAATTGGCTAAGTTAACCTACCTATAAGTCCCTAGTATATTGCTGGCTGCTTTTAAATTAAAGTTATATGCAAATTCGACTTTGGAATTAAAAGTAGTTCCAAAGTCTCAAACTGCCTTATTTTTACATATAAGTCACCCCTAAGATGTGCCCTATGTGCCCCTAGGGCTGGGTGCCATGTAACTATAAGCAGGGACTTAATAAAAATAGTTTTATAAGCCCTGGTGAGTGAAAAACTGCCAAATTCGTTTTTCCCTCATTGTAGTAAATGGCCTTCATAGGCTAGAATGGGGAGACTTTATTTTAATTTTTAAAGTCTCCTTAAATGATGCATACCAAGAGTTTGGTATCAAATTAATTGTTGTAATAAATCCCACAACTTCCAGTTGTGGGATTTAATATAACTTGTTCAGGTAAAGAGTTTTAAACTTTACCTGAAAAGTTGCCAATTTCATCCCTGCATTGTTTTTGCTGCTGTGCTCTGATTGGCCAGCCTTGAGCAGCTTGACCAAGCTGCCTTGATGAGGTGTGAAGTGGCCTGGCTTCACACAAAGGAATGTGCCTGTGGGAGGGAATCTCCCCTCAGCAGATGGTGAGGCAGGAAGGGGGAGGGCTGCCAAACTGGTCTTCAAAGGCAGAGAAGGACATTTGGAGCAACCAGCAACACCCCCACATCCTGCAACCCCAGACAACTAGGTGCCCCCTTGATTAGATTAGGAGAGGGCAGGAGAGGGGTGTGTTTATGATTTTTAGCCACACCAGTAGGTGGGCTCAGCCAGATGTAACCTCCAAAAATCAGATTCAGCCATGATGGATTTTTAGAGAATGTTGCCTCCTGGGATTGATTTTTGCCACACTTCCCAGGAAGTGGTCATCACAGGGGGAAGGACCCTGCACCTGTTTGGAGAACCAGGACCCCCCTGCTTTTCACCCAAGAGCAAGGATAAAACTGGCAGACCTGCACCCACACCTCAGATCCCCTTCAGATTCCAACAAGGAAGAACCAAAGGAGAAGAAGGACTGCCCTGCTGGACCCCTGGCCTGCACCTGGAACCTGCACTCAGAAGGACTGCACCAGCTGCACACTTGGGCTTCACCACAAGGACTTTGCCTGGCTTCAACTGGTTCAAGGAGGGACTCCCTGTTTGCTACAGGTGAAAAATTGCTATCCAGAGTCCCCTGCACCAACTCCTGAAGAAAGCAACCAGCTGACCACTGTCCAGTGGCCAAAAAGGAGTTTGCGCCAGGTGCATTCTGGGAGTTGTAGTCCGCACCCCCCAAGGACCATCTCTGGACTTCTGGACCCTTGGGGTGAGCTGTGGACCCCAAAAGAACCTTAAAAGGACATCTGGGAGAAGCCCCAGAAGTTTGGAGAAGTTTGGACAACTTTTGTAAAAAAGCTCCATAGAGGGACCGACCCGCCGCGGCAACTCTAGCCGGCTTGCCTCAACCACGACCCGGCCTGATTTGCTGGTTCGTCCCGGTAAAGAAAAATCTTCGAAAAAGAGACTAAGTCCGAAGGTAAAAAGTTGACCGGGACCTCCCAGCCAGCGTATCCGAGGAGGGCTCCATGGACGTCGGATCAGGATCCAGGTTTACCCCGGTTGAAGGATTTTCACGTCGAAAAAACGACTAAGTCCGAAGGTAAAAATCTCCACCGAGGATTCCAGCATCGCGTATCCAGAGAAGGGCTCCAGGAGGTCGGATTGGACTGGCAGGTTCGTCCCGCTGAAGAAAATCTTCGAAAAAAAAAAGACTAAGGGGGTCATTCCGACCCCGGCGGGCGGCGGTGATGGGGTCGGAATCCCCCATGGCGGCGCAGCAAGCTGGGACGCCATGGGGGATTCCCAGGGCAGCGGAAAACCGGCGGGAGACCGCCGGTTTTCCTTGTCTGACCGCGGCCAAACCGCCGCGGTCAGAATGCCCTGCGGGGCACCGCCAGCCTGTTGGCGGTGCTCCCGCATCCCCGGCCCCGGCGGTCCTTGACCGCCGGGGTCGGAATGACCCCCTAAGTGTGAAGGTAAACTTTCAACCGAGGCCTCCCGCAGCCTGTAGCCAACAGGGCTCCATCGCGGTCGGCCTTAAACTTTGACTTTGCCCCGGTCGAGGTGCAACCAGATGACCCGATTGGCGCTTTTTGTTTCTAGGAGCTAAGAAAATGATAATTCTTTAAAAAATCATATCTCCAGTTCCCCTTATCCGATTTTATTCGTTTTGGTGTCATTTTAAAGATAAAAATATATTCTATTTTTATAAATTGGTTTTGGATTTTTAAACTGTTTCCTGTGTTTTATTTAATTACTGTTTTGTGATATTTGAATGCTTTACACTCTGTCTCCTAAGTTAAGCCTTGACGCTCGTTGCCAAGCTACCAAGGGTTGAGCTGGGTTTAATTTACTGAGACCTAACTGGACCTTAGTGGAGGTTAGTGGCCTATTGCTAAGTGTAGGTACCTACCTGCCCTTACCAATAACCCATTTTCCAACAGTGAGGTAGTCCTGTATTCAAGGTTCAGCACAGTGTACTTGAGAGTGAGCAGTCTATCCGCTGCTGCACGCTTTTTGCGGACAACCAGCGACTACATTTTGTAGCAAATAATTGTGTTGTAAGCTTCCCAGACAATGACGGGAGAGTCAACTGAGTCCTTATTCTCTTTAAAATACATCTCAGACCTTAGTCGTAGTTGCCTGATGGTCCCATGGTCCTGCAGCTCCCAAGAACTGAATCTCGAGAGCCATGACCTGTGGCCCTCACACAGAGTGACCAAAAGAGATGAGTGGTCTGAAATACCCCTAGTGAGATACTAAGCTCACCTTACGGCTGGATGGCTGCCTCAGACACAAATTTGTTGCCCGGCCTGAAGAACTTCCCTCGCTCCCCAAAGTAAAAGGAGAATCCCACTGTGCAGGGTGGCAGAGTTTCCATAAATTAAGAAAGTCCATCACCTGGTACAATTGAGATAGCACCTATGATGGGGGTCAGGTCTGCCACAGCTTGAGACCTGTCTAAGTCGGCCACCATTGTGTCACTAAAGTACCTGCCTAGGATCAGGAGCGTATCACCTGCCTCCAAAAGAATTAGGCCAATTTTGTCTAAAAGTATCCCTCTGTATTCGTGCAGGTACATAAACATTGACAAGAGTATCCTTTTGTGCTCCAGGTGCCCTGAACCCCAAGAACCATCAAATCAGTATCTGCCCATGTCCTAGTCTTCCGTACCAAAATAGCTATGCCATGGAACCCCCTTGTGAATCCCAAGTGAACCAAAGACACATACTGCCCTTGCCCAAGAAACCAACCTCTGTCCCCAAAAAATGAGTCTCCAGCAGGAAGATGATGTCGGGGGCCATGCATTTGATCTACTGTGCCACCACCCATGACTTGATGTCGCTCCCCAACCCATCCACATTCCATGTAAGGATTTTAGACCATATTCCCCACCGTCAGCTATAGTCCAGAAATTTGCTACAGGGCATCCACTTATTGAGCTCCCTGGCCCCCACGCCCACCGACCCACTTGTTCCCATGCACTCACACACAAAAAAAAATACCCACAACTCCCACCCCACATTTTCTAAACAGAAAAAATATGTCAAGCCCACAAAACAGGATCTATCACCCACCCCTGAAAGTCCCCCCTTAAATTCTCCTTATTGCCTTCTAGCAGTCAACAATGCAACAAGTAAACAAGCAATAACTCTTAGAGATCAAGACCGTCCACTCCAGCCTTGAAAGTCTGATGAGAGGAAGGAAAAGGAAACGTTTTACAATGGTCCCCATGGGGAATTCAGGACCCAACTGCCATAACATACAGTTCAACCCAGCATAGCGTGTGTGACAGTGCCCCAGGACCATCCAGCTCTCACTCGCCCGTCAGCCTATCATATCTGCAGTCATTGGGGTAAAAACAGGTCCATCTCAGGAGCCATCCTGCATTCATGTCCACCGAGTCCAGGTCATCTTAGTCAAGTTCAGTACTATCTTCACAGCTAGCCCCCTAGAAGGCTCTGTAGGTCACCACCTTCACCACCAGCTGCTCCCTTGCTGATTCTGCTTGGTGTTTCATGGGTTTTCCCACTGTCCCAACCCTTTGACAAGCAGATCTCATGTGGTATACGGCCCCTCCATCCTCCATTCATCTATCTCCGTACAGGGGACACAGTCACACTTCAGCTATCATCAGACATCCTCTGGGGCATCGAAATAATTAATAGTATTGTCCCTTTCCACATGGAGCTTTGCACGGAAAAGAAATTTGTAGCACAGGCCATAGATGTGCTGAATGAGCCATTGCTCCAAATAGATCTCTGTACTACGGCCCTCTATATGCTTCAGCAGGCCAATGACGTGGATTTTGTTTCAGTGGGAGCAGCCCTCTGCATCCTCCTCCCAGTCTTGCAAGTGTCATACTGCCTGCTTCAGATCCTGGATCTGAACCTGCATGTTGCCGATGGCTGAGTCCAGTTGCTCCAGGTTTCCCTCTGCTGTGGTTATGCTGTCCACCAGTTTACTGTAATTCAGATGGAGGAGACCCATTTCCAGTGCTATCCCATCAAGTTTGGTCTCAAGGGTCCCTTCAACTCAAAGATCGGGTTGGTGGGTCCAGAGGGTGACGCAGGTTTCTCGGCCCTCAGTTTCCCTAAGGTGAAGCTCAAGCACCGAAGTGGTGCTCCTAATCGAAAGAGCTCACTCTGGGTGAAGAGGCTGGAGAGGACCCAGGCAGGACCAGTCAAATGAACCACTGCCCCACCACTGGGACATGGCCACAGAAATTCAGAAGGGTGGTCTATCAGGAGTAATGGCCACAGAGAGAGAGATGTAAGGTGGTCTTAGTGGTTAAGTCATGGCAGCCAAGAACACCAAAAACACCAGGCCAGAAGTCCATTTAGCACCTCTCCAGATGCCATAGGCTCCCAGGAGGGAGCAGAGCGCTGCCCCCGCTCCATAGTTCTCTCTCCAGTACGATCACACTGCTGTGTGGCCCTGTGAGCACGTGGGCTGCCAGCTTCCCATTAGAGGACCCGGGGATCATGCTCGGCCCTCTGCATAGGCTGCAAACACTAAGAGGCCAAGTGTCAGCCACCTTGATCCTCCCAGCTGCTGTAGTGGCCCACCAGGAGGGTCACAGGTCTGCATTGAGGAGAGGAATAGAGCGATGAGCCCGCACCTCCGATCACTGGCCTCAGGGTCCAGACATGCAGCTTCACCACAGTGAGGCTGCCATGCTGACTCTGGGGCCGTCCACTCTACTCTCTGGGGGTGGGGTCACGAGGTGCTGCAAAGCCCCCTTGGGGTATGTTGCTAGGTGCCCCCAGGTCCAGGGCATATCACCAGGGCCCCCAGGACCACTGCCCAGGACCAGATGGCTCAGGTTAACTTGGAAGTTGTGGCAAATGCGTCCAGCTCCATTGCTGTGTTTGCCATGCCCCCTTACTGTGACATTTTAGTTAATAAACGTTTAGGACAACATTTGAATGAGCAGATTAAGATTTACTAATTTTGGATCAATGCAGCATAGCAATCAATGTTGCTGTTCTGTGTACGTCAATAGGAAAGATAAAAACAGCACCAGATGTAGAGAAATACTGAATTGTTTTTCTCTGTCCCATTGCTGGAACAATTTTGGCTCCCATGTGTCAACACAGACTCAACTGCACCATAGTGCAAGGGTGTGTACAGTATGTCAAGCATAGGTTTTGTACTAGAAGGTGACCCCTCTACTACATAAATTATACTTTAATACCTTTTCTACTTTGTATGTGTACTGTGCAGTCCAGTACATATGCAAAGTCTGAAACGTTTTGAGAAAAGAAAACTTTTCTCAAATCTTGCCTGTTTAAGAGGCATATCTTTTTAGCACAGAGTTATGTCTGCCTTTTTAGTAGATAGAACTTTGCATCATAATCCATACATAGTTGCATAGAAATGCTCATGTATCACTCATGGGACACCCCTTTGATGCAAGGTGGCACAAAATAGTTCTTGGCTCTATCTTGTGTTACTACAGGCAATTGTATAGCACAAATCAAAAGTACATCTCAACACATTTTTTCACTACGTTTGCATCTATTTTGTGACACAAACCAGGTGTAATGTGTTGATAAATTCCCCCCTAATTTTGTAATGGCTTCTGGTAGGACTTGACTCGAAGCACCACCACCAAAGTATATGCCTGGTCATTGTCAACCATCTCCCTGGCAAAGGTATTGCAATTTGCTTCTTCCGAGTTGAGAGGCAGCCAGGAGGTGGCAGGGCAATAATGGACATCAGAATAATGATGCTGCCCTCATCAGGCTGAAGTACTTTCCCACTAATCATTCCTGTAGTCATCCCGATAGAAATCAGGGCTTGCAGACTTCCACAATACAGCCGTGTGCATGCCAAGGTGTGGGTATTGTCTGATATTCCCGCACCTGCTGCCATGTAAATATGGCGTTGCTAGGGGAGTGTAACCTGGACCTTCATATCAGCATTAGCAAAACCTTAGATAACTATCTGCACAGAATGTGGCAAACACAATGCATGATTAACTGTAGGGAACCCTCATGGCTAGTGGATTTGCCTGCACCAAGAGCAGGGTAAACAAAATATCCATGCCTTCTGAGTGCAGGTGTAAAGGGGGCACTTGCCTACCTACATAGGCCTAAGTGAGTTTTCCACCCTATTACTTGCTGTGCCTGCACAGCAGACCATGGTGGAACCTTCCATGATTACCTGAAAACCAACTAGGAGCAAATAAGGGCTACCACTATTTCCCGGACTACTGGAGCCCACCTCTACCTGTCCCCTAGCTCCCTTCCCTGGCCTCTATCAAAATGTCTGAATATCTGTTTATTATATTCCTAGTGGCAGGACGGGGTTGAGAATGAGGACGAGAATATTGTAATCCCAGGCTCCGCCCCTTCGTACGCATTTGGAAGGTAGGTGTTTGGTGGTTCTAGTTTAGTGAGGCTATGCTTAAACCTGAACAATTGGCATTAGAAACTGTCCTTTTATAGGGCCTAGGTCACCTTTGCAGACAAGGAACGACTTTTTGTTTCAATTTTGCAATTATTACCCTCGTTTTGAGGCTTTAAACACACCAGAATTTAATTATGGATGGAAATCACCTCAGCTGGCAGCAGTGCATTACTATGGGGACGAAATAAGTAATTGCGAAGAAAATGAATGTAGCAGAGTGTTTGGAATTCGCTGCATGGGACAGTAGAATACAAATCTCTACATCCATGGCAACAAAACGAAATTAATTACACAAGATAAGAGAAGAGACAAAGGCAGAAGAAGCATGGGATTCAGAGCTGCCCTGGGGCACTAGAGATAGTGATAGCCATTAAAAAGTATATCTAACGAGATATTTTGGAAATTCCAAAATGATTCCCAGAGCGCTCAGAGGCTTATAATTTAGGTCGAAAAAATTGTACTAACCGTTGACAGCTTTGCTTGCCTTCGCATGGGATGGGCAGCTAGAAATACAAGTATTCCGCGTTCATGAAAATCAACCAAAGTATTTTGCAGAGCAATAAAATAAATACCGACTTTTTCTCATAATATTGAATCGGTTAGAAGGACAATCAACTTTGGGGTTGTAGGTAGCAGAAATACCTTAGGAGTAAACACATAAATGGGGCGCAGAATGCAAATGAGTTGGCATAAATTTCTAAAGCATTCAATATTTATATGTGGTCGGGATTGCCTGAAATCAAATGCATATTAACAAAGATTGCATAGAGACTGTTTTCAGCATATAAATTATGCACTGATTAGGAAATGTGGATTTCCTTTAGGTGAATAAAGGTCTGCTGGCGTCTAAAACAAATTCTAAGTTTTCCAAACAGAGTACATTTACAACATGGTGCAGATCATCACAATATAATTTGATGGTCCCATTCCTTCTTGGTTTATCGTTCTTGTCTTCTACCACTCCATCTATCCTTCTCTATGTTTTCTTCAGAACTTGTTTTTGCAAAGTACTACTAACCACCCAGTGTTGTCCTGAAAGTGAGACAAGACTTAAAGAATTCTTCTGAATTTGAGGTAGTCCTTAAGATAAACATGTTTCTTTTGGAAAATTATGTTCTATAACACAATGTTTCATAAAAAAACATTATTTTTTTTACATTATATCATATAATTTATTTAAAAAATATATTGTTGCAAAATATTCTTTTTAGATTGACATTTTAACACAAGTCATTTATAGTCATTCATTTGGTAAAAAAAAATTCTCTTGAGAACTTAAATATAAATTCGATTATGTTGAAAAGATCCTAAAATATAAACACACATAAACTCCCCTTGTTAAGTTCAAGAATTGCAGATAAACTTATTCAAACTGGTTTCAATTAGTGAAGTCCCTGAATAATGTAAATTGCGCAATAAAGCAGAAAATGCACCTCAAATTCAACCACATCATTTGAACACACACAGATGGCAAAATTCGTGTTCATCCACTTACCTGAGAAGGCACTTAGGGGTAGGATGCCCCTACAAAACGTAAAGTATAGAAAATATAGTATCTGATCAATATAACTTCCCCATCCTAACAACACCTCAGGGATCATTTAGTCAGTACCAAAGCTTATAATGAAGAGTTCATTTATTATTTCACACTAAACATATTACCAATAACGGCATTAACAATATAAATTATCTGGGTCGGCTCAGAAATAATAAATGCCAAGAGTTAGAAGGATATTTCAAACATGCACAATCTGTGGCAACTGTAGTGCTTGCTTCAGGGGCATCAATTGTCTCCAATTTTACTAACAAATGATGGAAGCAGGGAAACCCGACCAAGCACTGAATGGAGTAGACTGCCTTTCACTATAGCTCCTAGACCTGTGGACAGCTTCGCCATTTACCCTACCTCATCGCCAAAATCAGGGACAGTGACAGGCATCCCTCTCTCCATTTCGTTTCCCCTGCAGGACCTCAGTGACCAGTGAAGCACTGGAACACGGGTCCTAACGGGCTGAAGCAACCCACCATGCGCGAGGTTCCAGGACATTGCACTCGTTTTGAGACAGTGCCCCTGTTAGGGTCGTGCGACAAATCAGATCTGGGGATTCAGGTCGCCTAAATTCCCCGACGCCGTCTGGGTGATTTGAGTGCCTTCAATGAACTGTGGGCGGAATATGGAATTTACACGTGTTGCCTGCACTGTGATTCCCCGGCGCATACTTCCTATCGCCTATCTGTCACAGCAGCAGGGGAGCGCAGGGTGTACACTTGTTTCCCAGGGCACAAGTGGGGCTACACGCAGGAAGACGGCGTCCAGCCACTAATTTCACAAGGTGGACGCCGTCCACCCTGCAAGAAGGGGGCCCCATTGGAGTATGCTGAATATGTCCCGATGACAATTTTAGACACCGGAACACATGCAGCAGTGCCTGTAACTTGTCTGCTTTTCTTTCGAGAAGCAACGTGCAGGCCTGGGGGGGAGAAGGTTTTCATGTTTCACACTCATGCTGGGCCCATAACAAAGGCCGAATTTAAGGGGTCATCAGGCCTCCTTTTGTTCCACTGTCCTGACAGGGATCTATCTTATCCTCAGACCTAGATGCAACTTTAGGGAATGGGAAACAAAGAAGCACAGCTTGTTGTTATCACTTCACATATATTTGAGAGGCATAGTTTTTATGGCGTACAGCCCCTATTTATAAGAGATATGTATCCACAAGAAGAAAGTCAGATGTTTTGGGCTAGCCCTTATTTAGACAAATAACATTTTAAATACTGCTATTTTGTTTTATTTCTATTACAGCACTGCTCTTCCCAATGCAGGGTAGCAGTGTGCTTTACATCAGATACACATACATTGACAATAATTTCTATAAATGTGTAAATCAGTGTACAAGATGTGTTACATAAGACAGTGAAGGTTACAAGGTGAAGGTGTCACATGTCCTTCATAGCTTGCTGTGCTACATTAGAAGGATTACAATTTGCAAACTACAAGTAATAAACAAATGTCTGTTCAAAGCAGTAACTGCTTACTTAGGGACATAAAATAAAGACCTGTCATCTGCAGATGCTTTGCAGGAAACACATTAACCCTCTATGCTACTTTGATTCAAACCTGGGACTAGAGAAAATACAGGTCTCTCCAGCAAATGTGTTATCCTCCAAAGTTATCTGAAAGTTATTATTGTTTGCTGTGAATTACTGGACACACAAAGATCGCTGCAGCAGGTGCCTTGACCCCATTGGATATTTTAAAAAGCAGACTTTGCAAACAATTAAACAGAATACACTTACTGCTACATTTCTGAGTTAAAAAAAAAAATGTATAAATTGAGGACCACATATTGTGTTGGGTTGAGTCATAATTTTGTCAGAAACAAGACAAAAAATCAAATTTGTTAAATCTCATAATGCACTCGGTGTGATATCACTTCCTGTGATAGCATGATGTCGCACTGTGATGTTGTGCACCATGATGCCACTTGCATAATGCCTAACTTGGTTAGTCCCCCCACTTCTGTTTTTGAGGACTTGTGCCCTATTGGCTCCTGATTAGGACTGACCACTAAGGTGCTGTCTTGCACCACATCTGAAATTTTACATTAGTGGCAACAACTCACTTTGGTGAATGGCACTCTTATTCTACGATAGTGATCTCATTAGTGTTGTATAGTACATCTGATCTGGAACCTCAACTCACTCTCTGCCCGCCAACTGGAGACTCTCATTGCTTTCTGTGGATTGTACTCAGATGAGTGGAAGCCTTGCGTGTTGTACACAATGCATTCCTCTGGGCACACATTCATTCTTTAATAACTCAAACAATAGTAAGCACTGCTGTTAAAATTAAAGGAAAGATCTTTGTGCATTCTTTTTCATGTGTATATAATTGTGTACCCAAATTAGGTAAGAAACATATTCAGCATATGTTAACTTTATACCACTATAAGTGTATTTCTTTTGCCTGTTCTGGGGCAGGATTATGGTGTGAATTACTCAGTAAAAAAATTGCCATCAACTTCTGTCTGTCCCACAGAGCCGTTCACATTACTCCTTTCCTGGGGAGCTTGGAGATCCTAATCTTTCAGTTAGAGTACCACTTTTGCCCCTCATGTTATGGATCGCTAGCTGGCCTAGTTCTAGTACCACCTAAAATAGACTGATAATAACAAATTTGCTATCGATGGAAGGCCATTGCATGTCAAGATGGCTGACCTATATTAACTGTGTTTGTATTGATTGGAAATGGCCCTCTCTACAGGGTCACCCCTAAAGACTTTTGTCTTACTCTTCCTACTTTTGGCTTGAATTTGCTTATTGGCAATAGGACTCTGTGCACTTTACCATTGCTAACCAGTGATAAAGTGCTTGTGCTCCCTCCCTACAACATGGCTTGATTGGCATATACTTGTTTGGTACCTGTTTGGCATATTTAATTTACATGTAAGTCCCTTGTAGAGTGGTATACCATTTACCCAGCACCTGTAAATTAAATGCTACCAGTGGGCCTGCAGCACTCATTGTGCCACCTACTTAAGTAGCACCTTAAAACATGTCCCAGGCCTGCCATTGCAACCTAAAGGCAGTGTCCCACTGCCATGTTGACTTGGCATTTAAGACCCCTTGCCAAGCCTTAAACTCCCCTTTTATAACATATGTCACCTCTAAGGAAGGACATAGGTAGCCCATAGGGAAGTGTGCTGTGTAAATAAAAGATATGACATGCACTTTTTAGTTTTACATATCCTGGTAGTGAAAAACTCAAAAATTCGTTTTTCACTACTGTGAGGCCTACCTCTCCCATAAGGTAACATTGGGGATTCCTTATCAAAATTAATAAGTTGTAATTCCTAAACCATAGGTGGTAGATATGTCATATTTAGTACCTATCAACCTGTAATGATAAACCCTCAACAATGGTAAAGTTGGATTTATCATCACAATTTTGAAAATGTCACTTTAAAAAAGTTGGCATGCATTTTCCTGTCCTTAGCCCTCTGTACCTGTAACCTGCCTTAGGTCACAAGACTGAGTGTAACTGACAGTTGTGATTTTGTGAATTTACCCCAGACAGTCACAAAATAGGGGGATCAGCAGAGACGGAATGGGCTCTTGTAGTCCCTGATTTGATCTGACTGACTTGATGGAGGATTTGAGGGGGCGGGCAGAGCTAAGCACAACCCCACTTGCAACTGAATAGACTGGGCTCTGCCACCACACAATAGGCTTAACGACCCGGTGTTGTCAGTGGATCCAGCTAGGAGCCACAGTAGGGGAGGCAGGAGATTCCTGGAACTTCAGAGAATCCTTCTGGAAACTTCTCCCAGCTTCTAGGAGCAGGGCACCAGGGAATAAAAACAAGGTTCTCAGACCTGCTCCTTAGTTCACTACTGGACCTCCAAAAGGACTCTCAGAGGACTGCCTGCTGCTATGACCTGCTGTGCACTCTGCCAAACTGCTGCTGTACCTGGAAGGACTGCTTTGCTGCCTGGAGCCTGCTTGGAACTTTCAGAGGCCAGCCCTGTTGTAGAGCACTGCAACACCACCTGCACCCAGGATTTCAGAAGTGACTCCAAAGGCAAGTTTAGCTGGTCTCCTTTTCTGAGCCACAGGGACATAACAGGCTCCCACCATCTTAAACCTGCACCTCGACCCAGCCTGAGTGAGTCTTGAACCCCAAAGAGATCTCTACCCATTCCCGGACCCTTAGTTATGGTGCTGAAGGTGCACAGGTGGCCATATTTCAAAACTGAGGACTTGCTATTTTGAATGTTAAACTATAAAAATTCAGAGCTGGTTCTACTAATTGGAATTTCATGGTTTTGGTGTCAAATAATTCATTAACATGTTTCTCTATTTATCTAAATTGGTTTAGGATTTTTATTGTGTTGCGTTTTCACTGTGTTGCTGATTGTGCACTGCATAAATACTTAACACATTGCCTCTAAGTTTAGCTTGACTGTTTTTGTGCCAAGCTACCTAGGTGTGAGCATAGGTTAAAATAGGACTACTTGTGGTTCACCCTGCAAGGGATTGTGGCTGTTGCTTGGTCAGGGCTCACAATGGCCAAATAGGAATGAGTACTTTCACTGGGCCCTTCCTGGCCCCTTCTTGGCCCCTGTTCAAGACAAAAAGTATTCTTACTGACAATGTTGTCTTCTAATCAAAATGCTGGGTGCAGTGTGCAGGGATGTAACAGGAAAGGTTTCTGGTCATTGACAATGTGTGTAAGTGCCTGCAGCCATGAATGGAGACTTCTTAATGGAGACATTTTTCAAATTGTTTTCATAAGAGACTGCAGTGAGCCACCTATGGTTTGATTAAACCTGTTTTCTGCAGCGGTTCCTCTATCTCTGATCTTCCATGACTTTGAAACAAAGACACTTGACTAGGCATGTGGCAGCAATAGCTTATCCTCTTACTCTGTTCAATGTCCAGGGTGATCACCAGTTTGGGCAGCAGCTTATTGGAGAGGGAAGGGAGTTGAAGCAGGCCATTTAAGACTTGCCCATCTTAGATGAGCTTCTGGGCCAGACTTACAAGACCATGTGTGCACCTTATTTACAATATGACACACCATGGCGAATTTTAGGACACTAGCATCAAAATTTATTATGTTATTGTGGTACTTAGCAGGATTAGAGCTATAAATTGTGGCGCCAATCCTACAAAGTAAAGGGAGGCCCATTGAAAGTAATAGGCACGTTGTTTTATCACCTGCTCTGAGCAGGCATTAAAAATGACATAAAAAATGGTACAGTTAAATGTTGTAAATTTCACTGCGCCAATTTTACAGGTCTCCCTGCTGTGGAACCCCCCCCCCCCCTTGCATACATTATGCCTGGCGCAGGCATAATGTGGCACAAGGGGGTGCAAAGTGTTGCAATGCAAGCACTGGGCCACTTTGTAAATACGGTGAAGGACAATGGCCTCCTTAACACTACATTAGCATAAAAAAATGATGCTAATGTGGAGCTACACAACACTAGGGCCTTGTAAATCTTTCTTAAGGGGACGTAATTTCTGCCAGATAACTGCAGTCATGGTCCAATCACAAATTGTGGGCTCGATTCACAAAGGTTATGTACATGTATTAACGTTAAAGAGTTCTGAATTTCTGCACTGCAGAGAGTTGTGTAGTGCAAATTCCACTCAAAGGAGTGGAGGTTCCACACTTGTAACTTTACTACTTTGCTGAAACCGCAACCTCACAATTTTTCACCAGGCCTTTTCACATGCTTAAAGCAGACTTAACAGGTAAGGGAAAACTGCCCCAAAAAAGGGAAGGACATGCAAGAATTAACGTGTAACCTGATTCCATATGATATTACTCATTTCTCAGGGACTAACAAGTAATAGAATTCCCATATCCCAAAACTACCAATGTCTATGATATCAGTATTTCTGCAGGGGTATTCCTGAAGCAGGGTTCTGGCTTCCTTCCTTGTAGCTGGGGTCTAAGACCCTCACAATGGTAATACTGTAATTCCACATGTGGCTGATACTGGTCTTTATAGGCGAAGTGAGGAGCTACGAATACTGTGGGAATCCACATTTCCCTTTTGCCTTGACACAGACATGTTGCCTGCAAAACGCAGATGAATTGGTCGAACAGGCCAGGTAATCTTGAAAAACTTGCAGAAATTGGTACAAAAATATCAGTTTGTGCATCTTATTGCCATTAAAAAGGTAAACAACATGTAATGGTATGGTACTTCCATATCCCAGAAGTACTGATACCTACTGCACCAGTACCTCTGGGTGTGGGAATAGCTTGTCTTTGGGTGTGGGAATACCGATGCAGGACTTTGACATGTTCTCTATTCATATCCTTGGAGCGGAGGCTCCCTGCGATACTGGCGAGGTTTGATGATGTGCTCACAAGTGCTGAGAAGCCTTGATTTGAATATTATGTCGCATAATGTAAATAGCAGTTACCATGGTACAGAGAGTGCTAGTCGCTTCTGTTTCAACAATGCACCTAACGAAAGTGTGTTGTTTAATAATAGTTTTTCCGAATTAATGAAAACGGAGCTGTGAAATATGATCCTGCAGATGAAGACAGCTTGTACAGTGCCAGGACATGCACTGAAGATTAAAAAGTCAATTCAAGTGGCATGCCACTGTGAGCCGGATGATTTGTTGGGTTTATTCGTTTATATGCCCTTAATGTTAAATAGTGCAGTGTTTGATGCAAGCACGTTTTTACAATTGCATTATTAAAGTGGGTGAGTGGATGTGTGATAGTAAAATGCAACATGAATATATGTGCCTAAGCAAGCAGAAGGCCAGCAGTTATGTAAAAACAACACAACAGCACAACAAGACACAAAATATTACAGTACCTCAACACCACAAAAACACCGCAGCAATACAAATCAGTAGCATAACAACACACCAAACACAGTACATAGCACTTCAACACAAGACAGAAATTATTAACGGAAAGTAAATATAACAGTTTATAATAACATGCTAACAGCCCAAAGTAATAATATACAGCTACAATCAATAGCACTAGAAACAACTACAAAACATAGTACACACATAAAACAGCACAACTGTACAACACTCGAATTGTGTTTTGTATTGTGTTACTGTGTATTGTCTTGCTTTATGTTGTTTTGTTCCGTTGTGCTGTGTATTGTTATTGTGTTGTGACTTTTTCTGTTGTGTTGTGTTATTATTGTGATGAAATGTGTTGCTATATTATATTTTGGTGTTACCTGGTGGTGCATTGTTGTACTGTAGTGACAGTTTTGTGTTATTTTTGTACTGTGTTGCAGTTTTATTGTTTTTTCTGTTGTAGTATTGTATTCTGTTTGTGTCTTCTGTAACGTCTTTGTTTTTTTCTGTGCTGCTGTTTTATGTTTGTGTTTCAATAGTGTGGTGTTTGTGATATGGTATATCCTCTGTCGTAGTATGTTGCAGTTTGGTTGTATTGTTTTTGTTTTGTAATGTTGATGTGTTACATTCTCTTATGGCTGTTTTGTTAGGTTCTTCTTGGACCTGGTATTTCTCGTTGTGTTGTTGTGCTGTGTTATTATTTCTGGGTTGTCAAATAATTGAATCCCCCCAAAAGCAGAAAAATCCATCGAAGTTCTAGTGAAAAATACAGTTGTTGGTTCTAAAGGAGGTACCATAGCTCCCCCACAGCTATATTGTTTTATATTAGCCTAATGAATGAATGAAATGAATGAATGAATGAAAACATTCGCAGACAATGCCTTGGGACAGCCCTTACCAAGCTGACATTATTGTGATCCAAACATATGTGTGCAAAATACAGATCTCACAAAAAACAGGTATTTTTCGGTTCTGCAAAAACAGAGAAGGCGACGAAGAGCTAAATACATGCCGAAAAAGTCTCAACCCCGGAAATGGTTCATAATGCGAGGCATACGATGCAGGGATGTGCGAGCGAGCTCGAAAGGTCTTCAGACAAAATGAAAGCTCCATTGAATGCGCGAAGGATTTAATTTTCCAATACAGGCTATAAAGCACTTCTAATGATAACAACATTTTGCAAAAACAGTATACAAAATTATATTCCCCAGTCCTCTTCATTAGAAATATAACGAATACACACATTTAACATTCTTAGTAGGATCACTGCATATGGTTTTATGGTATTCACAAAACACGTGTAAATACCGTAATAAGTGGATGCCTAGGGGTCATACCAATGCAACGTTAATGTTGGTCTGATGACAGCGGATTGTCGCCCTATTTCAGCGCCAGAAAATAAACTGTAACTCATCAGTTGTTCATTAAATGTGAACACACACATAATTTGTTGCCAAATACAACTTATTTCCCCTATCTCTCTCGTTTCCCTTTTATAGAAACGTACCTGAAGCTCTCTCGGGTGATGCTAGAATAATTTAAACTGTGATTATTTAGTCCAATCTTATACTGGAGTGAACATCTACCAATCTGTGCTGCTAATTGCACACTAGGATTATGCTCAGCAGCCTCTGGCATTTCCATATGAAATCTTTCAAGATGAGGTGACTGTGTGAGCAGAGGAACTGTATTACAGGTCAAAGCATCGGTCTTTCAGAACATTTTTCCATCACAGAGATGACCTACAGAGGAAGCTGATGCATGAAGGTGGAAATGCTAAGAGGAAAACTAAGGAGACGAAAATCCTTCATTTCAGACAGACATGCAGAAGAGGTACTAAAAGCTGTTCTCCCGGCTTCCGACATGAAATCTGTGGGTTCGAATCCTGAATTTACACCTCTTTATTATGAGGAGATAAACTGCAACTCTCCAAACTTTGTCAAAAAAGGGAATATAAAAGGAGATTAAGCAAGCTATGTATAACTTGCCTTAAAAAAAGCGTACGGGGGCTGTGTGATAGGGGGTGGAGGGGTGAAGGAGTGGGGGCTTAGTCAACTTCCTCACGGAGTTCTACAAATGAACTAAGGCTGAAATTATAGACCCGCTGCATGCCGCATTTAAGGAGGTAGACCAGACAGGAAGCCTGGGTCCACTCTCCAACAGGTCTCTGATAAGGGTTGTAAGAAGACCAGGCTTTTTGCCAAAGCACCACCTAGACACACTTTTTGCCCCTGTTTGAACTACAAGATGCTAGTTTTTCGACTCTGGAACCTGCTAACCAGGTCCCTGTGCCAGTGTTCACTCCCTAAATTGATTGTCGACTTGGTAATTCTCTGATTGCCAAGAGTTTTACCCTCGTGTATGTCCCTAGTAAATGTTACCTAGGGTACCCATGGCATAGATGGTAAAAGTGGTCCCCAGGGCTGCAGCACAGGTATGTGCCACCCTGAGTGACCCATGAAAACTACTGAAAGCAGGTCTGCTATTGCAGTGCAAATTGCTCATCTTCATCTGTGCCTTCACCATGAGCTGCGCAGTCCCATGCACTGCCCTTCATATATGCCAGACACCCCTATGGAAGGTCTCTGCAGCCCAGGAGGTAGGGTGCATTATATTTAAGGTGCAGGCATGGTAAATACAAGCTTATATGCCTCTATAGTGTCCTTTCCATTAAAGGACTCTATAAGTGCAGGCCGGTCCATAAGTTAACATGGGACTTAAGCCGGGCAGACCTGGGTTGCTAGCTCCATTATGGTGCTGCCTAGATATGTGAAGTTTGGTGTCAAATAAGATGCTTTCTGTTTCCCCCCCAACACAAATCTGGTGTTGATGGACGGCTGGCATGCACACAGGTGCACGCTAGAGGTTGCCCACCTGTTTTTCACCCTTCTCTGTGCTCTGGCCATTCAGCCCTTGCTTTTTCCCATGCTTGCTGCCACCAAGACAGGTTTCTGACCTTCTGCCAGGTAGTGTGGACACTCCCAGGAGTCAGGGACATTGGGTATACAGGACAGTGCACACCCCCAGCAGGCTGACCACACCTCTAGGGTGAGCAGCACGGTCTGTGCATTAAAGTTTGATACCTGCCATCTTAGGAGGGCCAGAATATACAGTTCTGGGTAGCTAAAGGGGACCTACCCCACTAGATGTAATTACCTCAGGGGTGGATTAGCTGTAGGCCACGAGTCCCAACACCCCTAACTCCCACAAATCCAGGATTTAAGGGACCCCTGCTGATTCCAGAACATTAGATTTGAGTACTGTCTTCAAAGAAGGACTAAGAGGATCCCTGGGTCACCGACAACCAGGCTTTGAAAAAAACCACAAAGCACAAGAGGGATGCTCTGTCCCTGAGGCAACAGATAGGGAACTGCATAACCAGCCTTCTTCCTTGGCTGAAACTCAACAGTCCCAACCAGAGGGACCCCTGTGGAAGCCAGAAGCACCCTCAGTCTCTCTTGGACTAGTGTCACTTGTCCCCTAAAAACAGCAGGTAGAAGCGCTCACAAGATCCCAAGATTCACCGGCCATTGGGCCCCCCATCCTCGCGCTGCTGCCACTATACCCCTCTCTTTTCATTCTTGTTTCTTTACATTCAGATCGCCCTCCAAACAACACTCTGGAACAGGAGGCTTCTTGTGTCTATGGTCTTTAGACATGAAAGACTCATAATGTTACACACCGCTGAGTTGCCTTCCTATGTCCGATTTTGTCTCCTTTTGGTAAGTACTGTTTGTGGCTTGTGACCGCTACAGCTGTCTATTGTATTCCACTGCATTTCTATAAAGCATGACACTTATTGACATGGACATAGGGGCTCAATCCTAGGTGCCTGGAGTGATATCCCCAGTAAGTGTACTACTTTAGGCAGCTATAAGTGGTCGTGTGATTCTGGATCCAGTAATCCTGGTTCCGGAAACATTGGACACAATTTTACTGGGTGTGAGTCCAAGCCTGGTAAAACCAGAGATGGCCCCTTGCAGGAGCTATGAGCAGAGGAGTAGCTTGCCTCCATCCACCTCCCTACGACTCCACAGGTAGGGGGAGATAATGTGCCCTACAGCACTGCATTTCTCTTCCGTGGCCTTACCTGACCCCCTAATCCTCACCCTGTAACACTTCCTCTAATGCGGAAATCAGGTCGTAAATCGCAGTGGTAAAAGGCCTCTTATTGGGCCTGGATTGCGAATGGAAAAATACCTGCTCTGGAGTCAATAACTTGCCACAACTGGTATGTGGTGGAGGGGTACTGGCATAAGATATTGGATTAAATTGGAAACTGGCTACTTGTAATGATGTCCCTAAGCATTACAAATCATGAAATCCTTAGAGAATAGCCTGTAAATTGTCTGACAAGGAATTCAATTTTATAGCACATATGAAAACGTCTCTCCAGGACCCAGTCAGGTGTTGATCCACTCCCCTAAATGCTCACAGTGTAGCAGACTAGAGAAGCAAGAAACAATTCACTCCGTGAAATGTGCAAGCAGCTTATACAACATGCTAGAGAGATGAAAGAATATGGGACAAATATCATCAGCTATAAGTGCCAATTATTGCAGGTAATTATAGCCCACACAGTTCGTATACATCACAGGAAATACCCCAACAGCTCAAAAAAATGAAATATTTCAGATGTTTACTTCCAAACATAAGGAATATATGTGAACATTCAAGAGAAAATGGATAAACAAGTAAGAACATTATGCACAGGCCCTCCAATGCAAGCTAATCCTATTTTGAAGATGTCATTGTTCAAGCTCCTTGCACTTTAATAGTGGAGTGTGAAAGACATAGATGTGCCAGAGTAAATCAAATGTGTATGGAGTCTTCAAGATCTAATGGGCTTGTATGTGAATATTTATGTGCTCATGCCAGTGCTCATTGGTGCTGCTGGTGAAATGCTAGGGAAATAAGTTCTCGAATGGACTAGAATCTGTCACCGACCTTAGTGGTGTGGCTTGTTCTGAAGGGTTCCAATAGCTGTCTGTTTGAAGGTTCTTTCCCATCAAACTCTTGTGACCACTTTCCATTCATGTACTGCATACCAAGCCTTTGACCCCGTGATCTTCCATCTTGTTAGAAAGAGGGTTGAGTCTTCTGAGGTTTCTGGAAATATTCTGTTTGAGGGTCCCTCTGGGGAGTCTGGGAGGCTGCTGAGGTATTTTGAATAATTCGTTCTGACCTAGGGTGAGTATAGGGATGATTGCACGTGCCGAGGAGCTAGTCTGGTGGATCCAAGGTCAAGTAAGCCTACAAAAAAGTGCCAACAGCAGTTATCATTGCTCTCCACCACTGGGTGATGTGGCCCACTTCCTATCAGCGACCAGGAGTCCTTGCTTTCAGAATCTAAATGATCCTTTTGGTGATTAGCTCTGATGGGTACTATCGGATGCCAGTACTGAATGGGTGCGAAAACCTGATATGGGTGGAAATGACATAACCTTATTTGTGAATGGAGCAGCAGTTATGTAGACCTTTCAGATAAACACTAGGATACATGTTGCATGTGCGCCTAGTCCTTAGTAATTAAACTTACAAGGGGACGCGTATAGGCTGTTTAACCATTTGGATCGCATGGAGTATCCTAGCTATGTAGTAATCGATGAACATCAATTATCAATGTAATCAATCACCAACCAGTAAGACAGCCTTTACGCATGAGACAAAATATCAACATTTCATGAATAATCACAACTCAATCATACGTTTTATCAATTTTATTTCCCTGTTAATTTCAATACTAAGATATCAGGTTAGATCAAATTTTATTAATTAGTTAATTAGTTATCACCAATAACACAATCTAATCAGAACTTGAGAAAACATATTCACAAATGCTTCAGCATAAGCCAACAAAGATGAATATTACAGCATAAATAGCAGAGTTCAGCAATCAGTCCGTCAATCATTTGTCACTGTCAACGTCACTTAAATGACCCTTACCTAACCCAGATTAGCATTTAGCATGTGGGACTTCATGCAAAAACAATTTAGAAAATGTGAATTTGGAAGACATCTAGCTAAGAGAAAAACTATAAAACAGCGCAGTTGGTACCTAGAAAGAAAAGCATAAAAGTTAATCAGTCACATTGTCATAGCTACTTATCCACGAAATGGATCCGCAACAAAGTCAGTCTTCGTCCTCAGGTCATCAATCGATCAGCAACGCATCAGGCTCTCAAGAGCCTTAGCCCAATGACTTAATCTTGAATCGCGTCTTCTGGCATCAGCATCTCACCCCTTGCATCTCCTCAATTCTCCCGCATCTGAAGTTTTAGCCCCTTGTCATGACTTTTTATTAAAGTTTTTCAGTCCATTCCCCTAATTCCTAATTGGTCAGTCAATCGGCAGATATGACTCTAACCTATAATATTAATTTTACAAATCTATGAGTTCTAATATTTCTCCATCCCCAATTAGTTGATTGGTTCGCTGTATGATGCCCTCATCATCTGGCTCATCAGGTATCGAAAATGTTGCATCTTCTTCTCCAGTCAGTGCTTCTATTGTTCAAGTCCTGGAAAAGTACAACGAGTCTGTTTTACATCAAACTTGTTACATTTCCTAGTCCCTCATCTCCTGTTCGTCGGTACATTGCAGAAAATTCTAGCTAAGCAGATTTTTATTAACGAATGCAGTTCAGGGACAGTTCAATACTAGGCCACAACTTTGGCTAAGTTAATTCTGCAATATAATGCAAAGCATAGGTTATACATCTCAATATGACATGTTACTACATTATTCTTATACATTTTCATTATTTCACACATTTTTAGTTCTTTTAGTAAAAGTTCGTATAAGTGGCTAACATACCCCGTGGGCTAATTTTTAAAACATGAACATTAATTTTTCTCTAGGATTAATTTCTCTATGAACTTTTATAAATCATAACATATACGCATTTATTAATAATTTCTAATTAGCATATCTGCTTCAACAATGTCTTTACCCTAATTGGGCAGTCCTAAAATATGGGAAGCAGGGGTATGGAATTACTGTTTTGTGTATTAATGCGATGAATATGTCCTCTATATAAAATAGGGTGGAATGTCTTATAAGATTATTTTGAACTCTGCATCCACTGGAGGGCTGCTTCCCATTACCAGTTAGACAGTAGCAATTTAGCAGAAAAATCGTGCAGTCTGTTATATTGATCCATGTTGGAAATCTTCATTTAATCAACAGGAAAGATCAGATAGAAGGACTCTAATTTTCCACTACACCATCATGTTGGTGATGTGATGGTGTCCTTGTTCTGAGCGAGTGATCCAAGCTGAGTTGGAAATGGTCGACAAGGCAATAGAATTGACCCATGTCTGTGTCGGATCAACCTTCTGTATATCATTTACCCCTGCAACTGGCTGTAGAGGGCTCAATGACCTATGAGGATAATGTAAATCTCATTGATCTGGTGGAAACACCAGCAAGCAAAGTCCAAGTGTATAGTACAGATAGTTTTGCACACTACTCATATTTCATAGTTTGTCACAGATTTTGTAGGTCTCTGCAAAATTGGCAAATATCTGATTTTTTAAAATGACCAGCAAAGGTCATACTTTTCCATGCATTTCCCGGCAGAGAGAAAGTGTGTGGAAGTGTGAGGAAGCATCATTACTGAATGAGGTGTGACAGAAGCCATGGAGTCATAGCCATAGTTGCATCCATCAAAGTAGTTTAAAACACCATAGAGGCTGACTGAGGAACTTATTCATTTCAATATAAGCTCTGAATATGTGCATGCATTGTTGATGTACAGGCTGTGCCGAACAGTGGGCACATGCAGCATATTTGCAGGAAAACTGCAGACTTCATGTCACTTGTTCACCCATGACTCCTCTCCCCTTAAACTGAGCTCAGTAAGCATGTGCATGCAGAAATCTGACACACATATAAAGAGGAACTCGAGCAAAGGTGTTAAGGGTGCAGATATTCTGGCATCTGGAGAGAGAAAGGCTAATTAAATGTCTGCCTAGGTACATGTGATGGAAACAGTGACCCTGACATCAGGGTTCACGAATTGTAGCTGAAGAAAGATGTGTGCAAGGAGGATAGAAATACTTCATAATTCAGTTAGCTTGTTTTCTGAACATGTAGATTTTTTGCCACTTTGCTGAACAAACTTGTATACGGCTAAAGAGCTCTGTGTACTTTCCAACTGCCAACCAGAGATGTATGTTTGTGCTATAGTGCTTGTACACCTCCTTTGAACATAGTAAAATTGGTATCCTCATAGTTTTTTTTTGTTTTTTGTTTATCGTTTTTTTTTATATGTGGGGAGCGATCCTTAGGCAAGGGTCGCTCCCCGGGAGGCCAAATTATTTTTAGGCCATCCACTAGACACCAGGGAATTTCTTTTTTTTATACTTACGCATAAGTGGAGCGTAAGTATCCAAGGCAAGGGCTGCTCCCCAGGAGGGTAAAATATTTTTAGGCCACTGATCGGCCTAATATAATTAGGCCTATCTGCCCCCGGGTGAGAGGCAGAAACACCCTAGACACCAGAGAATTTTTTTTTTTTTATATGTGGGGAGCGACCCCTTAGGCAAGGGTTGCTCCCCAGGGAGTCCAAATAATTTTTAGGCCATTCCCCCCCCACCCCCGGGGCATATGATGAGGCTGATCTGCCCCGGGGGGGGGGAAGAAACCACTAGACACCAGGGAATGTTTTTCTTTTATACTTAAGCATAAGGGCATGGGCTGCTCCCCGGGGGGGGGGCAAAATATGTTTAGGCCATTTCTTCCCCCCCCGGGGACAGATCGGCCTAATATATTTAGGACGATCTGCCCCCAGGGTGGGAAGAAACCTCCTAGACACCAGGGAATTTTTTTTTGCTTTTTTTTACATGTGGGGAATGACCCCTTAGGCAACGGTCGCTCCCTGCCCGGGGGACAAAATTAATTTTAGGCCATTTCTGCCCCCCCTCCAGACACCAGGGATATATATATATATATATATATATATATATACATATATTTATTTACTTTATGTTTTTATGTATGGGGTGCGACCCCTTAGGCAAGGGTTGCTCCCCTGGGGGCAAATTGTATTTAGGCAATTTCTGCCCCCCTGGGGGGCAGATCAGCTTATTTTTGTTAGGCCAATCTGCCCCCCCAAGGGGGAAAGAAACCACTAGACACCAGGGATTTTTTTGCATCAATTTCACGCAAGGGGAGCAACCCCTTAGGCAAGGGTCATTCCCCAGGGGGTACGTTTATTTTAGCCCATTTCTGCTCCCCTTGGGGGCAGATCGGCCTATTTTTATTAGGCTGATCTTCCCCCAAGGGGGGCAGAAACCACTAGACACCAGGGATTTTCTTTTTGTGGCAATTTCACACAAGCTGAGCGACCCCTTAGGCGATGGTCGCTCCCCTGGGGGGCACATTTATTTTAGGCCATTTCTGCTCCCCTTGGGGGCAGATCGGCCTATTACTATTAGGCCAATCTACCCCTGGGGTCAGAAACCACTTAGGCACCAAGGATTGGTGTGTGTTTTGTTTTGAGGGGCAGCCCCTTGGGCAAGGGTCGCTCCCCATGGGGGCACATTACTTTTGGCCATATCTGCCCCCCTTGGGGGCAGATCGGCCTATTTTTGGAAGGCCCCTCTGCTCCCAAGGGGGGCAGAAAGCCCACCAGAGACCAGGGAAGATTTTTTTTCAAAATAAGAGGGTAGAGGTATGGCCATACCCCCACCCCAAATAAATGGGGCCAAAGTTGTTCTGCCCACCAGTGGGCAGATGGGGCAATTACCTCCGATCCACACCCCGGGGGGGCAGAAAGTCTACTAGATGCCAGGGAATGTTATGCCCCCACCCCAACTGAATGGGGGGAGCAGTCTTTCAGCTCTCCCCCCAAACACTAAAACATCTTATCCCACGGCAAGCAAGAGGACATTTGATTATTTTGGGTTTTGGTTTTCATTTAGGCCATGAGAGCTTGGCTAACTCTCAAAATCGACCAACTTGGAATGGCGAGGGCTGCATTTTTTGGACTTTGGGACGTTGCCATGTAGAAAAATCCACAAGACCTAGACACATCTGAAAAGTAAACATCCGGGTGATTCCAGGGTGGTGTGCTTCACAAGCACTCCACACCATTTTCTTACCCACCATGCCCTGCAAACCTCCTACTCTCCTACTTTGCTGGAAATCACACATTTTTCACACATTTTTGGGATGGAACCTTCCAGAATCTGCGGGAATTCACAAAATTCCTAACACCCAGCATTGTCTCATCTATACCGATAAAAATTCTGCTGCACTTGTCAGCCTAAATTTTTTTTTTTAAAACTGCTCTTTTGGACCCGCTTTGGTTCCCCATCAATTTTAAAATATTTTTTGCTCTTCCCTGTCACAGGCACTTGGCCCACCTACATAAGTGAGGTATCATTTTTACCGGGAGACTGACTTTGGGTGGTAGGAAATTTGTCCCAGTGCGGTGATCCCACACAAAAATGTGGGGAAAAAAAAGTATTTTTTTAGCTATAAATTTGAGGTTTGCTGAGGATTCTAGGTGAGAAGAGAAAGGGGGGATCCACTCAAGTCACACCTCCCTGGACTCCCTAGGGTGTCTAGTTTTCAGAAATGTCTGGGTTTGGTAGGTTTCCCTAGATGGCTGCTGAGCACAGGACCAAAAACGCAGATGCCCCCGCAAAAACAGGTAGTTTTGTATTTGATAATTTTGATGTGTCCAGATAGTGTTTTGGGGCATTTCCTTTCACGGGCACTAGGCCTACCCACACAAAGTGAGGTACCATTTTTATCAGGAGACTTGGGGGAATGCTGGGTAGAAGGAAATCTGTGGCTCCTCTCAGATTCCAGAACTTTCTGTCACCAAAATATGAGGGAAAAGTGTTTTTTGGCCAACTTTTGAGGTTTGCAAAGGATTCTGGGTAACAGATCCTGCTGAGAGCCCCACAAGTCACCCCATCTTAGATTCCCCTAGGAGCCTAGTTTTAAAAAATGTGCAGGTTTGGTAGGTTTCCCTAGGTTCCGGCTGAGCTAGAGGCCAAAATCCACAGTTACGCACTTTGTAAAAAACAGCTCTGTTTTCTTTGGGAAAATGTGATGTGTCCATGTTGTGTTTCAGGGCATTTCCTGCTGTGGGTGCTCGGCCTTCCCACACAAGTGAGGTACCATTTATATCGGGAGACTTGGGGGAATGCTGGGTGGAAGGAAATTTGTGGCTCCTCTCAGATTCAGAACTTTCTGTCACCAAAATGAGAGGAAAAAGTATTTTTTGGCTAAATTTTGAGGTTTGCAAAGGATTCTGGGTAACAGAACTTGGTGAGAGCCCCACGAGTCACCTCATCTTGGATTCCCCTAGGTGCCTCGTTTTCAGAAATGCGCAAGTTTGGTAGGCTTCCCTAGGTGCCGGCTGAGCTAGAGGCCAAAATCCAAAGCTAGGCACTTTGCAAAAAACAGCTCTGTTTTCTTTGGGAAAATGTGATGTGTCCACATTGGGTTTTGGGGCATTTCCTGTCACGGGTGCTAGGCCTACCCACACAGGTGAGGTACTATTTTTATCGGGACACTTGGGGGAAGGCTGGGTGGAAGGAAATGTGTGGCTCCTCTCAGATTCCAGAACTTTCTGTCACCAAAATGAGAGGAAATAGTGTTGTTTGGCTACATTGGGAGGTTTGCAAAGGATTCTGGGTAACAGAACTTGGTGAGAGCACCACAAGTCACCCCATCTTAAATTCCTGGAGGTGTCTAGCTTTAAAAAATGCGCAGGTTTGTTAGGTTTCCCTAGGTGCCGGCTGAGCTAGAGGCCAAAATCCACAGCTAGGCATTTTGCAAAAAAAGCTCTGTTTTCTTTGGGAAAATGTGATGTGCCCACGTTGTGTTGTGGAGCATTTCCTGTCATGGGGGTTAGGCCTACCCACACAAAGTAGGTACCATTTTTATAGGGAGACTTGGGGGAATGCTGGGTGGAAGGAAATTTGTGGCTCCTCTCAGATTCCAGAACTTTCTGTCAGCAAAATTAGAGGAAAAAGTATTTTTTGGGTAAATTGTGAGGCTTGCAAAGGATTCTGGGTAACAGAACCTGGTGAGGGCACGACAAGTAACCCCATTTTGGATTCCCATACATGTTTAGTTTTGAAAAATGTGCAGGTTTGGTAGGTTTCCCTAGGTGCCGGCTGAGCCCATAATCCACAGCTAGGCACTTTGCAAAAAACACCTCTGTTTTTTTTGGGAAAATGTGATGTGCCCACGTTGTGTTTTGGTGCATTTCCTGTCGTGGGCGCTAGGTCTACCCACACAAGTGAGGTACCATTTTTATCAGGAGACTTGGGGGAATGCTGGGTGGAAGGAAATTTGTGGCTCCTCTCAGATGCTAGAATTTTCTGTCACCAAAATGTGAGGAAAAAGTGTTTTAGGCCACATTTTGAGATTTGCAAAGGATTCTGGTTATCAAAACCCTGTGAGAGCATGACAAGTCACCCCATGTTGGATTCCCCTACGTGTCTAGTTAAAAAAAATGTGCAGGTTTGGTACGTTTCCCCAGGTGCCGGCTAAGCTAGTAGCCGAATTCTACAGCTAGGCACTTTGCAAATAACATGTCAGATTTCAATGTAAAAATGTAATGTGTCCATGTTGTGTTACCTGTTGCGAGCATTAGGCCTACCCAAGCAAGTGAGGTACCATTTTTATTGGGAGACTAGGGGGAACACAGAATTACAAAGCAAGTGTTATTACCTCTTGTGTTTCTCTACATTTTTTCCTTCCAAATGTAAGACAGTGTGTAAAAAAGACATCTATTTGAGAAATGCCATGTAATTCACATGCTAGTATGGGCACCCCGGGATTCAGAGATGTGCAAATAACCACTGCTTCTCAACACCTTATTTTGTGCCCATTTTGGAAATACAAAGGTTTCCTTGATACCTATTTTTCAGTCATTATATTTTATCAAATGAATTGCTGTATACCCGGTATAGAATGAAAACCATAGCAAGGTGCAGCTCATTTATTGGCTCTGGGTACCTAGGGTTTTTGATGAACCTACAAGCCCTATATATCCCCGCAACTAGAATAGTCCAGCAGACGTAACGGTATATTGTTTTCAAAAATCTGACATCGCAGTAAAACATTGAGAAAAGTGGCTGTTTTGTTCACCTCAATTTCAATATATTTTTATTCAGCTGTTATTTTCTGAAGGAAAACCTTGTAGGATCTACACAAATGACCCCTTGCTGAATTAGGGAATCTTGTCTACTTTTCATAAATGTTTAGCTTTCTGCGATCCAGCATTGGTTTCACACCCATTTCAGTCACTAAGTGGAAGGAGGCTGAAAGCACAAAAAATAGTAAAAATGGAGTATGTCCCAGTAAAATGCGAAAATTGTGTTGAAAAATGGGGTTTTATGATTCAAGTCTGCCTGTTCCTGAAAGCTGGGAAGCTGGTGATTTTAGCACCACAAATCATTTCTGGATGCCATTTTCAGGGGAAAAAACACCAGCCTTCTTCTGCAGCCCTTTTGCCCCATTTGTTTGAAAACAACTAAGGGGGTTATTCCAACTTTGGAGGAAGTGGTAATCCGTCCCAAAAGTGACGGTAAAGTGACGGATATACCACCAGCCGTATTACGAGTCCATTATATCCTATGGAACTCGTAATACGGCTGGTGGTAAATCCGTCACATTTGGGACGGATTACCACCTCCTCCAAAGTTGGAATAACCCCCTAAATGTTTGCTGTATATTGGCTAATTTTTTGGTCTCCTTCAGGGGAACCCACAAACTCTGGGTACCTTTAGAATCCCTAGGATGTTGGAAAAAAAGGAAGCACATTTGGCATGGGTAGCTTATGTGGACAAAAAGTTATGAGGGCCTAGGCGCGAACTGCCCCAAATAGCCAAAAAAAGGCCTGGCACCTGAGGGGGGAAAGGCCTGGCTGCGAAGGAGTTAAACAATTGGCTCATTTCCATGGAGCGATTTATGACCTTTCTGAAGTGATTATATTGTAAAGTAAAACAGTGGTATTATTGATAACACACCAGGGATACATGAAATGGAAGGCCAATTGGCAATGTTTTATCGTACACACAACTAGGATGTGTCTGACTGCTATCAAACATGGGTGCTTCCTATTTCAATATTCTGTACTAATGATGACTCACCTGAATTAATTTATTTTTTGGGGTTGAAACGTTGACATTGTATTTGAAAATGTGGATTAGCGCTTGAAAAATGTAGCAGGCTCACAGCACTTATTGTTATAGGTGCTTATCTGAGACCTCATGCTTTTAACCACAGTTTGGTTTTAGTTTTCATATAAATAGCACTACAACACTTATACTAACACATACTTCACTCACATTGCATCTTTACACAGGAGCACCTTGATTACTTTACTTTTAAATTGTGGAATTTGTGGAATGTAAGTTTCTAATAAATGTGATATATTATTTAGAAACTTCATCTGTACAGGAAGTTCTTTATCCTACAACCAATGTCCTGGTAGTTAATTCATATCCTTCCCCCGGAGGAACCACAAAAGCTTTTCTGTTATATTTTTCAGTTACTTCCAGCTGTCATCTAGCAGCAGAAGGGTCCCTGGAGCAAGGTGTAAACGGCTCTAAGAAGCAAACAATTGGCAGACCTGAATGGGCAGATTGGTCCATCTGAACCTGATAACATATGCAGAACAGGCTGGGAGGATGTTATTTGACATTAAAGTGTCACATCCTGCTTGATTGTCACATCTGGCTTGACAGGTCTGCTGGGATTTCCCATATGACACTTGTGGTGCACTTCACAGAGGCCTCCTTTGTCACAGGCAAAAGTTAGCTGACACTTGGGCAGAGCCCTTCATTCGTCCTGCCAGCCAATCAGCCCTTAATTATTGTGGTATTTTTTTTGACATTACATCCTCAAAACCTGTTTGACAGGTCTCCTAATTTTTGTATGTATTATTTGGGGTGAACTTCAAAGGAGGGACACATAAAGCCAAAACACTTGGGCCCATATTTATACTTTTTTACCGCCTCAATTGCGTCATTTTGTGATGCAAAAACAGCGCAAACTTCCAAATACGGCGCTAAAAAAGTATAAATATGGGCCTTGGTGTGTATCTGTTAGACTTGGCATCCTTGGCGTGGTCTCTCCTAAATTTCTGCCTCTGCTTCCCAGGTTGTCGATGTTTGCTGTTTTTCATGCTCTGGGCACCTTATCACTGCTAACCAGTGCCAAAGTGCAGGTGCTCCTGTGCAAAATGTATGTGTGTTGGAAAATGGGCTATTGGTAAGGGCAGGTAGGTACCTACACTTAGCAAAAGGCCACTAACCTCCACTTAGGTCCAGTTAGGTCTCAGTAAATTAAACCCAGCTCAACCCTTGGTAGCTTGGCAATGAGCGACAAGGCTTCACTTAGGAGACAGAGTGTAAAGCATTCAAATATCACAAAACACAGGAAACAGTTTAAAAATCCAAAACCAATGTATAAAAATAGATTATATTTTTATCTTTAAAATGACACAAAAACAAATAAAATCGGATAAGGGCATAGAAACAAAAAGCATCTGGTTGCACCTCGACCGGGGCATAGTCAAAGTTTAAGGCTGACCGCGATGGAGCCCGGCTCGGCTCCAGCTCGCGGGAAGCCTCGGTCAAAAGTTTACCTTCGCACTTAGTTGTTTTTCTGAAGATTTTCTTCAGCGGGACGAACCTGCCAGTCCAATCTGACCTCCTGGAACTCTTCCCCATATACTTGTCGCGGGAGTCCTCGGTGGAGATTTTTAACTTCGGACGTAGTCTTTTTTTTCCAGGTGAAAATCCTTCGACCGGGGTAAACCTGGATCTTGATCCGACGTCCTTGGAGCCCTCCTCGGATTCGCTGGCTGGGAGGTCCCGGTCAACTTTCTCAGTTCGGACTTAGGCCCTCATTTCAACCTTGCCGCCCGCCAAGTTGGCACGGCCGGGCGGCCGCCAATGCGGCGCACTCCTGCTGGGCCCATTTGGAGCTCCCTGCCTGGCCGGCGGGCGGAAACCTGGTTTCCGCCCGCCGGCCCAGTGGGAATCGCGGCCGCAACATGGGAGTCGGCTCCAAATGGAGCCGGCGGTGTTGCTGCTGTGCGACGGGTGCAGTTGCACCCGTCACGCTTTTCACTGTCTGCTATGCGGACAGTGAAAAGCTGCATGGGCCCCCAGGGGCCCCGCGATTCCCCTTTCTGCCAGCCTTTTCAAACCGCCATGAAAAGGCTGGCGGGAGGGGGACTCGTAATCCCCTGGGCAGGGCTGCAACACTGCCCTGGGGGGTTTAAACTGCCGGGACTAAAGTGGTGCCGCCGCGGTCGTAATTCCCCAGGAAGCACTGCCAGCCTGTTGGCGGTGCTTCCGTCAAAACAGCCCTGGTGGTCAAAGACCGCCAGGGTTGTAATGACCCCCAAGTCTCTTTTTTGGAGATTTTCTTCACCGGGACGAACCTGCAAATCAGGTCGGGTCGCTGTTGAGGCAAGCCGGCTAGAGTCTCCAAACTTCTCCAAACTTCTGGATCTTCTCCCAGATGTTCTTTTAAGGTTCTTTAGGGGTCCACAGCTCACCCCAAGGCTCCAGAAGCTCTGAGATGATCCTTGGGGGTATGGACTACAACTTCCAGAATGCACCTGGCACCAACTCCTTTTTGGCCACTGGACAGTGGTCAGCTGGTTGATTTCTTCAGGAGTTGGTGCAGGGGACTCTGGTTAGCAATTTTTCACCTGTAGCAAACAGGGAGTCCCTCCTTGAACCAGTTGAAGCCAGGCAAAGTCATTCTTGTGGTGAAGCCTAAGTGTGCAGCTGGTGCAGTCCTTCAGAGTGCAGGGTCCAGGTGCAGGCCAGGGGTCCAGCAGGGCAGTCCTTCTTCTCCTTTGGTTCTTCCTTGTTGGAATCTGATGGGGATCTGAGGTGTGGGTGCAAGTCCGCCAGTTTTATCCTTGCTCCTGGGTGAAAAACAGGGGGTCCTGATTCTCCAATCAGGTGCAGGGTCCTTCCCCCTGTGATGACCACTTCCTGGGAAGTGTGGCAAAAATCAATCCCAGGAGGCAACATTACTCAAAAATCCATCATGGCTGAAAGTGGTTTTTGGAGGTTACATCTGACTGAGCCCACCCATTGGTGTGGCTAAACATAATAAACACACCCTCTCCTGCCCTCTCCTAATCTAATCAAGGGGGCACCTAGTTGCCTGGGGTTGCAGGATGTGGGGGTGTTTCAGGGTTGCTCCAAATGTTCTTCTCTACATTTGAAGACCAGTTTTGGCAGCCCTCCCCCTTCCTGCCTCACCATCTGTTGAGGGGAGATCCCCTCCCACAGGCACATCTCTTTGTGTGAAGCCAGACCACTTCACACCTCATCAAGGCAGCCTGGCCAGGCTACCAGAGGCTGGCCAATCACAGCACAGCAGCAAAAACAATGCAGGGCTGAAGTTGGCAACCTTTCAGGTAAAGTTTAAAACACTTTACCTGAACAAGTTATATTAAATCCCACAACTGGAAGTTGTGGGATTTATTATAACAATTAATTTGATACCAAACTCGTTGTATCTGTCACTTAGGGGACTTTTAAAATTAAAATAAAGTCTCCCCATTCTAGCCTATGAAGGCCATTCACTACAATGAGGGAAACAAATATTTGGCTGTTTTTACCTCACCAGGACTTATAAAACTATTTTTATAAGGTCCCTGCTTATAGTTACATGGCACCCAGCCCTAGGGGCACTTAGGGCACACCTTAGGGGTGACTTATATGTGAAAATAAGGTAGTTTAAGACTTTGGAACTACTTTTAATTCCAAAGTCAGATTTGCATGTAACCTTAATTTTAAAGCAGCCAGCAAGGAAGGCCGGACTTTAAAATGACACTGGGCACCTCAGCAGTGCACCTATGGGAGCACTACCTATGCTGGGGTCCTTAAACATCCATGCCCTACCATATACTAGGGACCTATAGGTAGGTTAACTTTGCCAATTATAATTAGCCTAATTTGCATATCCACTTTACACAGAGCACTGGCCCTGGGACTGGTAAGCAGTACCCAGGACACAGCCAAGAGTCCATAACCACCAGTACCTGTCCAAAAAGTGTGGGGGTGACCAGGGCAAAAAGGAGGTCTTTCCTACATTGTAATTGGCTAGCCATGAGTGGCATATTTAATTTAGTAAATCCCTAGCAAAGTGCACTAGAGGTGCTCAGGGCCTGTAAATAAAATTCTACTAGTGGGCCTACAGCATTGGTTGTGTCACCCACATGAGAAGTCCTGTAAACATGCCTCAGACATGCCACTGCAATGTCTGTAGGTGCAGTTTTTAACTGCCAAATTGACTTGGCTAGTGTACCTACTTGCCAGGCCTAAACCTTCCCTTTTTATACATGTGAGGCACCCCTGTGGTAGGCCCTAGATAGCCCCATGGGCAGGGTACAGTCTATATTTAAATGAAGGACATGTACTGATGTTTTACATGTATCAGTGAAATACTGCCAAATTTGGTTTTTCACTGTGCAAGGCATATCTCTCTCAGAGGTTAACATGGGGTCTACCTTTAAATATTATTAAAGTGCAGATTCTCTTTGACAGCAGATAGAAAGATGGAGTTCAGAGTCTCTGAACTCACAATTTAAAAATACATCTTTTAGTGATATTGTTGTTTTTTAGATTGTTAGTTTGAAAATGCCACTTTTTGAAAATGGGTATTATCTTGCTTTAACCATTCTGTGACTAAGCCTGTTTGTGGAATCCCTGTCTGGGTTAGTTTGACAGTTCGGCTGTTTGTGAATCCCCTTTTTTTCATTTTTGTTGTTGTCCTCATAAAAGCCCATTCTTCCCAGATGAGGGTCCTCAACCTGTGCCCCCTCACAAAGGGGGAGGCACACATATCCTCACCTCTCCCGGTCTTATCCACACCTATATGCTTATAAACCAACGTATGATGTTATCCAGGCCAGCTGAATACATCACTTGACATACGAGGTTGGCCTACTAGAAGGAGGGCAAACAATCATTGGACCAAAGAAAGGAAAAACTTACACTGTTCAACATTTTCCCAAATTTCCCAACAATCCTTCCTTTTTTCAGGGGGCCAAGGGCATCCAAACGACAATAATAATTAACAGAAGTCAACCAATCGGATACAGAAGGAGGGGAAGAGGAGATCCATTAAAAACAAATTGTATACTAGCTATTAAAATCAACAAAAACATCAGATCCCTCTGGGATTTAAGTAATTTAAGCACCTCCAGAGCTACCCCGAAGATCACTAAAATGGGAGTTACCTCTATATCAGGATTTATCATATACTTAAGGATAGCACCTATATTAGACCAAAAACCTCCAAGCCTGCTACATTTCCAAAACATATGAATGTCATTCGCTTTAGGCTCCCCACAACGTGGGCAGCTCTTAACTGACTTCCCCAGCACTGATAGCCTCCGAGAGGACCAATAAGCTCTGTTTAAGGTAAACAAATGATTTTTCTTTAGGGGAGCTGGCCTAACAACCGACCAAAGCGTGGAACAAGATGTTTCCCATATCTTAGCTAAATCCAAGGAAGGGAAGACCTTGCCCCATCTCCTCTCCACTAAAAGAAGACTTACGTCAGAGGCTTCCCTTAATGCCTGATACCAAACCGCAATTTCCTTAGGAACTCTTCCCAGTATTCCCCATAACCCCCTGATCCTTAAGATTTGCTGCCCAACTAGCTAGTTGCAGATACTTAAATTTCGAAGACCTATGTTCGGTTATTCCCTCAAACCTCTCCCAGACCAACATGTTTGAATCCTCCAACAACTGTCCCCAGCAACCCGCCCCCCTTAACGGAAGTGATAATTCATCCAACAAACATTCTGGGGTGCCGGGGGAATCCCACACCAGAGCCAAGGAACTATAGTACTTAATGCATAATGCTTTTCTAACCCGCCACCACACCCTTGCAGCGTCCCTGAGGATCTTCAACCGGATCTTTTAAAAATATTTAGGGTGGCCAAACTTATATAAAAAGTACCTGCCAGCCTCTTACTGCTCCTGAGTCATTCCAGACCAAAAGACCGTATATTCTGATCTTTCACGTAGCAAAATCCAGACATTCTTCAGATGGAAGGCTAAATAATACTTATAAAAGTCTGGGGCTACAATACCACCTTTCCCCTTTGTCCTACATAGTTTCTGCCAGGCAATCCTAACCCCTTTGGAAGCCCACACAAATGAAATTAAATCTTCCTGCAGTTTTTTAAACCAACTTTTCATAAATTCCAACGGAATTGCATTAAAAACAAAGGTAAACTTTGGGAGGATTATCATTTTAAGAATATTTACCCTCCCAAGAAAAGATAATGGGAGGCCCGCCCATATTCTAAGCAATCTGCAAGTTTCTATATACACTAAATCAACATTTGTCTTGGCTATTTCACAGAGGTTGGAGGTATCTTGTATCCCTAAATATCTGATTTGTTGTTTAACCAAGGGACTATTGAACATGGTATTCCAACACATAGGCCCTCATTCTGACCCTGGCGGTTCCCTACCGCCAGGGCCAACGGGGGCGGGAGCACCGCCGACATGCCGGCGGTGCTCCCTTGGTCATTCTGACCGCGGCGCTTTGGCCACGGTCAGAACGGGAAAACCGGCGGTCTCCCGCCGGTTTTCCACTGACCCTTAGAATCCTCCAAGGCGGCGCAGCTCGCTGCGCCGCCGAGGGGATTCTGACCCCCCCTACCGCCATCCTGTTCATGGCGGGAAAGCCGCCATGAACAGGATGGCGGTAGGGGGGGTCGCGGGGCCCCTGGGGGCCCCTGCCGTGCCCATGCCCATGGCATGGGCACGGCAGGGGCCCCCTAACAGGGCCCAACTAGGCTTTTCAGTGTCTGCGATGCAGACACTGAAAAGCGCGACGGGTGCTGCTGCACCCGTCGCACGCCTTCCACTCCGCCGGCTCGATTCCGAGCCGGCTTCCTTGTGGAAGGCGCTTTCCCGCTGGGCCGGCGGGCGATCTGAATCAGATCGCCCGCCGGCCCAGCGGGAAAGTCAGAATACCCCTCGCGGTCAATTGACCGCGGGGCGGTATTCAGGCGGATTCCGACGGGCGGGCGGCAACCGCCGCCCGCCTAGGTCGGAATGACCACCATAATTTCTGTTTTATCTGAGTTTACCAAATAGCCTGACACTTTGCCAAAATCCTTTAAACATTGTACAATTCTAGGAGAAACCCCTGTCAGTTCACCTGTTTAAATCATTAAATCGTCTGCGTATAACGCAACCTTTTTCATCCAACCTTGACATTGAAACGGGGGGATCTGACTGTCAGCCCTAATTTTTGTGGCTAACGGTTCAATGTACAAATCAAAAAGAAGGGGGGACAGTGAGCAACCCTGGCATGTTCCTCTTCCGATTTTAAATTTTTGGATCATTCTATCATTAACCAGAATGCTGGCAACCAGGGCTCTGTAGATAACCTGAACTGCACTGATAAATCTTTAACCCAGTTTACACTTTTCCATAACATTCAATTAAAAAATACAATTTACCCTATCAAATGCTTTAGCAGCATCCAAAGTTAGAACCGTCAGAGGAACGCTGCTTAAACCAGCCAAATCTATTGCGCCTAACAAGTCATGAGTCAGCTCGTGCAGTTGTCGTCCCTTGATAAAGCCTTTTTGATCTTCATGGATCAACTTCCTCATTAACCCTTGGAGTCTCTTCAAGAGAACATATGTATACAGTTTATAATCTGAGTTCAACAAGGAAATTGGTCTATATGAACTACACAATGCCGGATCTTTCCCGGTCTTTAAAAGAAGACTTATCACCGCATCATTCCAGGAAGTAGGCATATCTACCCCTTCCTGTAAAAGAAGATTAAACAACTCTACCAAGATAGGGGCAACCTCATCACAAAGTGCACAGTATAGCTCATTAGGGAGCCCATCTGGACCCGAGGCCTTCCCTTTTTTCAAGACTTGAATTGCTGCCTTGACCTCTCCAGTATCTATACTCCTAGACAACTGTAGCCGTTCAACATCCGTTAACTGAGGGAGATACACCCCCTCTAAGTAACCCTTAACCAGTGCTTCCTAACAGGGCAGGATTTCAGTGTAGAGGTCCTGAAAGAAAGTCACAACAGAATCTGTACATAATGTACCAGTTGCCTCTGATTTAATCGACGTAATATAGTTTTTAGCGTGATCCGTCTTGGTTTTCCAGGCTAAAAGTTTACCACAGCCTTCCCCATATTCATAATGAGCAAACTGGCTGCTATCCCAGCTCTTTCTGCTTTTCCCCTCCAGAAACAAAGCTAAATCTATTTTAGCCGAGTCTAATTGGGCATCCAATAAATCTGACTGATTTCTCTCGCCTGTATAATTAAAGAGAACTTCCTGCAAGGACGCCACCCGAGACTCAACTTGCTCTAGCTGATTCTTTTCCTCTCTATATTTGAAAGTAGCTAGACCCACCAACCTCCCTCTAATAAATGATTTATATGCATCACACAAAGTCTGCAAGGTAGTGGAACCATAATTAAATTCAAAAAATTATTTTGTATCTTTCCTCAATCCCTCAACAATCATCTGGTCCAGAAAAAGGGTACGATTAACTGTCCCTCTGTAGGGTAAGGGTTGAATTTGGAAAGAAATATGCATTCTTACTGCTGCATGGTCTGACAAATGAAACAGGGCATGCTCAACAAACCTCACCGAGTCCCTCAGGTTGTTCTCCACAAGGAAAAAATCTATCCTAGATCAGTGGCTGTACTTTTTGTTGTTAAACGAAATCTAGGGCCCTCCCTACCTTTCTGGTGCCAAATGTCAATCAAGCTCAGGTCCAAAATCGCTTGTTTTATCCATATACGAGTTTTAGGGAGGTTGACCGTCAACCTTGACGTTGACTTATCCAACCAGGGATCTAATAAGATATCGAAATCCCCGCCCATAATAATCGGTTATTTTGCCTCCAGCAAATGGTTATACAGTTCTTGAAAAGGGAAAGGATCATCCACATTAGGCCCATAATAACCCACTACCGTGAGCCACATACCTTTCAACTCTACCTCCATAATCAGCCACCTGCCCTTAAAATCTCCTATAATCTTTGCTGCTCTTGCCTTTAAAGATTTCTTTATAACAATTGCCACACCTTTCACTGTATAAGGTTTATTTGTGCTTGCACTAAAGCCACAGCCCAAATGTTTAATACTTTCCTTCCACTCACTTTGCCTTAGGTGTGTCTCTTGTAAATAATCACTTCAGCATCCGCCCCTTCAAGCATTCGAAAAGTTTCTCCTCCTCCCTTTAACCCTTAGACCATTAACATTCCATGGAACAAACTTCAAACAAACACCCTCCTTGTTAACCATTGTCCAAAAGACAAAAACAAGACCGGCATACAAATAAACCCAAACCCGTAACTGCCCGTCCATAATATTCTTGAGGACCTTGTGAATCCCCTTTTAACAGTGAGACAAAGGGTGCTGGGGTGTAGCCTGCATATCCCGATGAGCCTTCTGTGCTAGAGTGGAGGGAGGAGTGGTCACTTACACCTGAATGGGCTGTGCCTGCCCTCTCATAATGCAATATCCAACCCCCTGGTGTTTGTCTGGGGCCTGCCCTGGGCAAGGCAGGATCTTGCAAACAAGGAAGACTTCCCTTTGACATCTACCAAGTCTCAGGGCCATCAAAGACTTCCACTGCCAGCACCTGGACTCTCTGCTGAGACTCCTGCCCTGTGGTGCCCTATCCAGTCCCTTGGCTCTTGAAAAGTGAAGTTGGCAGAACAAGAGCTGAAATCCACACACAGAAAGCCGTGCTGGAAATTTTCGATGAACCATCTGCAACGCCGCTGATAAACGATGTGCCGCCAGCTTCACGGCTAAAATCAGCACTCCACCTGCATCACGGCTAGGGAGACACATCGTGGCTGGAGAAACGATGCGCAACACCCGCTTGCGGCTGCTGATAATGACGCAAATCCCACGCAGTGCGGTTTTCTAACCACGTGCAACTGGATTTCTCATGCATCATCCCTGGGCATCAAAGTTGCATCGCTGACCTGACGGCCTCCCTTGCGAGGAAGGAATCGATGCATTGCTGACTATACCCGCTTTATTTTAGACACAAACCAGGTACTTTGCCCAAAATCATTGTTTCCATTGTTTTCTATGGAGCAAGATTCTTAGGCCCTCATTATGACATTGACGGCAAATGCCGCCTACCCCCACGGCGACGGCTGCCAACATACCGTCGCCGTGGCTACCAACAGTCCATGCCATTATGACCGTAGCCAGAATTCTGCCAGAAGGCTGGCGGAATTCCGGTGAGGGTCATGGCGGTGTACGGCGGAAAGGTGGCGCTGCTGCCAGCAGCAGCGCCACACTAGCAAAACACCGCCTACTGTATCATGTTCGTTGATACGGCCTGGCGGTGTTTTGCTGGCGGACGCTGCTGCTGGCAGCAGCGCCGCGTCCCATCTCCTGCCGGACGACACCCTGCAAGCAGGTAAGTCGGGTTCTGCAACAGCGGGGTGGAGGGTGTTGTGTGCAGGGATGTGTGTGACTGTGTTTGAATGCATGTATGCATGGTAATGCGTGTGTGCATGAGTGTGTGTGTGTGTGTATGTGTATGTTGTGTCGTGTGATTTTGTGTGTGTGTCTGAATGTATGTTTGTGAGTTTTGCAGTAAGTGTGTATGTATATATGCATGCGTGGGTGAATGTATGTATGCATGTGTGTATGGGTGTGCATGTATGAGTGTATGTGTGTATTTGTGGGGAGGGGGTCAGGAAGGGGGGAGGACTCACGGTAGGGGGAGGACTCAGGGTAGGGGGAGGTAGGTGGGAGAGACCCCTATCAGTGCCAGGGAAGGAATGCCTGGAGTGCCAGGGTGCCTACTGCCATGGTTTCTGTGGCGGTACAGAAACCATGGAAACCATGGAAACCATGGTGGTGGTCAGGGTCAAAATTCCATGGGCGGCCTAGTGAAGGCCGGCGGACTGGAGACTGAAGTCTCCAGCCCGGCGGTCGTTAACGCTGTGGCGGTCGGTGTGTTGACAAACCGCCAATGTCATAATAGTGGAGGTAGGTACCGCCAGCCTGTTGGCGGTAATACCTCCACTATAGCACCGACCGCCGGGGTCGTAATGACCCCCTTATTCTTTTGAAAATGTATATTTTAACTTTATGTTGGATTTTTGTGGTTATATTCTTGTTTGATTTAGATAAATATCGCCTATTTTTCTAAATTGGTGGTGTACCCATTTTGTACTGTATTCACTGTATTACTGTGTATGTTGGTACAAATACTTTACACATTGCTTCTAAGTTAAGCCTGCCTGCTCTTGCCAAGCTACCAAGGGGGTAGGTGGGGGGTTAACAAGGTGTATTTCTCCTTTACCTTAACTAGAGTTAGGGTCCTTGCTTGGACGGGGATAACCTGACTGCCAACCAAAGACCCCATTTTGAACAGTATCCATTGTCTAGTTGCTGAAAGCTCTGCTTTGATTTTACCACGTGTCTGTCTTTGAATCTGGTGGGTGTACAAAAACTGCCTACAACTGGAATTTAGTGTTAGAGGACACCAGGATTGCCCTAGAACACTCCCTACACACACTCCCAGGCCTCAGAGCCAAGTTTTGTTTGTCTGAAGACTTTAGCCATCTTAGAAATGGCCAGAGTGTGTAGAGTTAGCCCCAGAAACCTTTACCACATTGGTTAGGTCATCCCCAGGGGCCATTTCCACATACTAAGTCCAACCAGGCATAAACGTGGCACCTCCAGGCACCCATTTCAGAACACTCCTCAATCTGTGGAAGATCAGAAGAGGACTGATCCTGTTGTCTGAGACCTGAGAAGAGCCTACAACACTGGACCCACTCTTTCTCTTGTACCAGGACAAAGACGTGGACTCCAAGGGTCATTACGCTGTACTCTTGTTAAAGCTACAAGTACACCTGGCTCATGAATCTGACTCAAGCTACATTGTGTTCATCCTCAATTTGCTCCTAAGAATTGCTCTACCAGAACTGTTGACTATCATTGGCACTTTCTACAGATTGGCATTTTTCCACTCAAAACTTTAAAATGCATCTCTCCGGTACCCCTTTTTGGGGTTTTGTTACTTTAGTGCCATTTTGTTTATTACATTTTACTCAATTTTTCTATTCAATTTGGAATTTTAATTGTTTTGTATTTAGCATTATCACTGTTTTATTAGTGCAAAAATACTTTACACATTACTTCTACGTTAAATCTTTGTTCTCTGTGCAATATCTACCAGTGGGTTTTTGCTCAGGTTTATTTAATATCTGCACTGGTTCATCCTGACAAGAATTGTGATTATTACTTTATTACTTGAGGGGAGTACTTACACCTCTCAACTACTAACCCACTTTCTTACATCTTCTTATAGGTAACTTAGTCTAGGCCATGCCTGCAAATTCACCCCATGATCATTAAATCACATTTGGACACTTCAAAGAAAGATGGCTTGGAGAATTTGGGGGATGTGTTTTCAAATTAAGAAGAGGGAAATGCCTTTCCATAAAATCAAAATCAAATTATTCAAGATTCTGTCCTGGACTGCGGATCACGGAGTAAGGTAGGATCAGAAGTTCATCTTTGTTCTCCAGAAATAAAGTACACTAGAATAATAGTTGAGAAATTCAATTGATTAGTGTTTTTATACAGGTATTTGTTATTACACAGAGATGCTGGGTTTTTAAGGCAAGAATTTAAAAGTTAACTCTTGTCAGGGATTGAGTGATTGCTTATGTGAACAATGAGTGACAGGGTCAGAAAAAAACAGTATGTCCTGTGGTTGAGGAGGCACATGATTTTCACTAAAGTTGATCCATTCACAAAACATCCCTCAAAAATGGGATAAAATACTTTGAGCGCAATCAGTAGTAGAAAAAACACACAATGGTGGCTTTCTGGAGGGTCTGGCTAATGAGCTGCAATCATTTCAATAAGGATCTATATCGAGAATCTTCAAGTGGAAGAAACTAGAATAGGGCAGACTGGAGGGATACATTGAATTAATTAAGAAACCAAGGCTGTGATAGAAACACAATGACTTGTGGAAAGGGAAAAGTTCCAATGGGAAAGAGAGGGAAAGAAATGAACATATAGTGTAACCACTTAGAAAGCTAAGATACAAATAATATTGATTTCTATGATTGAAAACCTCAAAAGGATGAATATTCAGGAAAAGGTTGTAGTTTTACATGCACCAGGGTCTGCTTAACTAGGCATCATTGCATAAGCTCCGACCCCTAAAAGATATAGGGGGTCATTCTGACCTTGGCGGTAAAAGGGCCATACCGCCGGTCAGAACTCCGCCATACTACCGCCGCGGCCGCGGTAAACCGCCACGGTCATTCTGACCACCAACTGTGAATCCGCCAAAAACCCGACATCCAAGGAAGGCCGCCTCATCAGCGGGCCACGGAAAACTGGAGATGACCAAACCTCCACCGTCACGCCAACACAAACACGCGCATGCCATTCTGACCCACCAATCCACGCGGCGGTCTTTCAACCGCGGTATTCCATTGGCGGTACACACTGCCGTGCTCAAAATACACACACAGCTCCAAAACACTGCCACATTGGGCAATTTGAAATACACACACCTGACACACATACCAACAACACTCCCCCACATCCATACAAGTATAAAACACACACCCACATCACCCACAAACCCCTACGACCAAAGATCAGAGACGAAGGAGAGAGAGACACATCACAGAATCGAGAGCTACATCACACAGAGGCACGCTACACCATCACACACACCACATAGAAGCACAAAGCACCACACACCAACACACTCATCACCATATATACCACCCCACACCTCATCCACACCACCCCATGGCACCCCAAAGGCACCCACGCTTTACGGACCAAGAACTCCGGGTCATGGTGGAGGAAATCATAAGAGTTGAACCGCAGCTCTTCGGCTCACAGGTGCAGCACACCACCATAGCCAGGAAGGCGGAGCTATGGCAGTGGATCGTGGACAGGGTCAACGCGGTGGGACAGCATCCCAGAAATCGAGACGACATCCGCAAACGCTGGAACGACTTAAGGGGAAAGGTGCGCTCGATGGTCTCGCGACACAACATCGCAGTGCAGAAGACTGGCGGGGGACCCCCACCCCCTCCTCCCGAATTCACAGCATGGGAGCAAGAGGTACTAAACATCCTGCATCCTGATGGCCTCGCTGGAGTAGGCGGAGGAATGGACTCTGGTAAGTACAATCTCAACTACTTCACCCCCCCGCATGCCAACCCCCACCACCACCCTCACCCCCAAACCCCCATCACACATCCTCCCTGAGAATGTTTCACCAGCACAACCCACCCAACACCAACCCCTGCATGCCCCCACAAACTATGGACACCCATCACCCAAGCATGACAACTGCACATACCCCCCCCCCCCAAAACACCCCCACAACACCTCCCCCAAGGGAATGGCAGCACTGGGGGACAAGGGCACCAATCAATGGCACGCAATAGCACACACAGAAACAATAACCATACTCTCTTACCCCATGCAGGACCCGAACGCCAACACACCGGCCAGGAGGGTCCAGAAATGTCCATCCCCCCCCGGAAGAGGCCCCCAGTGATGACAGCAGCTCTGTCGACCTGGAACCTGATGACCAGCCCGGACCATTGGGGACCTCTGGACAGTGGGTTCCCCACACACAGGCCACAGCAGACCCAACCCCCTCTGGGACCAACAGCACAGCTCCCACCCAGCGGGCCCATGCCTCTGTCTCTAGGACAGGTCAATCAGCGGTGTGTCTGCCACTACAGAGCACCCAGGCTAACCCACCACCCCAACAACAACAGGGACCTGGGGGCAGTGGTAGTGGGCACACCGTCCAGGGGACAGAGGCCCAGGGAAACAGGGCAACTCGGAGGGCTGCTGTGCGACAGGGGGGGGAGGAGAGGCCCAGGGAACCCACTCTCCAAGAGGCCCTCACCACCATCATGGCAGCCTACCACCACTCCCAAGAGACGATGGCGACGGTACTGGCCAGGTTCCAGGAGATCCAGGCACAGCAGGAGGAACGCTACCTGGGGTTCACCAATCAACTCACCAACATCTCTACCGCTATGGGGAGCATAGTCCAGGCCCTCAACCGGATTGAAGACACGTTGCGGGACCGTGTGGCACCACACAGGGCCCCTGTCCCTAGCCAGGAACAGCCTACCACCTCCGCCGGCGCTAGTGGACAGGAGGCCCCATCACAACGACAGGCCACCAGAACCCCACCTCCTGCTGAAGAACAGCCACCCCGCAAGAGGAGCCTGAGATCAAAGAAATCGACAGAGTAGGATGTCAAGACCCCCGCCAGCATGAGACACCCCCTGAAGTCCTCCCACTGTCCCACATTGCCACCCTGTCCAACCTTGAACTGCCCCTGCTCCATCCTTCCACAGGCATATGGACAATGCACCTGTGAGACTGAGAACTGGACTCTGCCATGGCCATTACTCCACCCCCACCCATCACCGTGTTTATATCATGTAACATTATCTAGCACAAAAAATAAATCACTCAATGCACTTAAATCAAACAGGAGTCAGGCTGTATTATTTACAAATGTATAACACATAACCGATCAATTATGTTCTGTTAACTTTGTGCTTAACACATACCGAGATCAATAAGCATCAGTCTATGGGCCAACCAAGCAGTAGTCACGGAGTGGGTCATACAGCACTGAAAAGGGAAAGGAAAATCAAACATCAGTTTTAAAGAACTGGGGGGTCATAGACAAAGCTGAGAAGCAGGAGGCTTGCAGGAAAAGTAAAATGGCGTGCTTGATTCTTACCTGTGTGCTACTGAAAATACTGTTGGATAACTCTGTCCCTGTTGTCTGTGTCGTCCTCTGAGTCTTCCTCCTCTTCACTCTCCGCAGGCTCCACAGCTGCTTCAACACCACCATCTGGACCATCCTCCTGCAGGAAAGGCACCTGACGTCGCAATGCCAGATTGTGAAGCATACAGCAGGCCACGATGATCTGGCACACCTTCTTTGGTGAGTACATCAGGGATCCCCCTGTCATATGCAGGCACCTAAACCTGGCCTTCAGAACCCCAAAGGTCCTTTCTATGATCCTCCTAGTTCGCCCATGGGCCTCATTGTACCGTTCCTCAGCCCTGGTCCGGGGATTCCTCACTGGGGTCAATAGCCAAGGCAGGTTGGGGTAACCAGAGTCACCTATTAGCCACACACGTTGTCTCTGTAGCTGTTCCATCACATAAGGGATGCTGCTATTACGCATCACATACGCGTCATGCACTGACCCAGGGAACATGGCATTCACATGGGAGATGTACTGGTCAGCCAAACAGACCACCTGGACGTTCATAGAATGGTAACTCTTCCTGTTTCTGTACACCTGCTCATCGCCTTTTGGGGGCACTAAGGCTACATGGGTCCCATCAATGGCACCAATTATGTTGGGAATATGTCCAAGGGCATAAAAATCACCCTTCACAGTGGGCAAATCAACCTCCTCTGGGAATATGATGTATCTCCGCATGTGTTTCGTCAGGGCAGACAACACTCTAGACAAAACCTTAGAAAACATTGGCTGAGACATTCCAGATGACATGGCCACTGTTGTCTGGAATGAGCCACTTGCAAGAAAATGGAGGACTGACAGCACCTGCACCAGAGGGGGAATTCCTGTGGGTTGGCGGATGGGGGACATCAGGGCTGGCTCCAGCTGGGCACACAGTTCATGGATAGTGGCACGGTCAAGTCGGTATCGTAGTATGATGTGGCGTTCTTCCATTGTCGACAGGTCCACCAGCGGTCGGTACACGCGCGGATTCATCCTTCTCCTCGCAAGTCCCAGCGGACGGTGCCTAGGAAGGACAACATGGAGCACAGAGTCAAGCCAATCACTGGTACGTTCACCACAGCTAGCATAGCACACGGTTATCTAGGTATTGAAAGGCGTGTATGTGTGGCAATGCCAGGCCTAGGCCTGTGTGTCGCAGTAGAAATTATGCCATGTGGGCCCTTGAAATGGCGGCTGCCTGACCTGTGAAGTGGGACAATGGGATGTGAGGTCACTGCGCTGGCGGAGCAGACCGTGGCGGTAGGCGGTCGAAGACCGCTATACGGAGCCGCATTGGACAACATTGAAGCCTATGGGTTTCAGGAGCCAATGACGATGTGCGCCGGCGGGCGCGGTACGCACCGCCACGGCCGTGACCGCCATTTTCTATCTGCTTAATCACTCGAGACCTGATCATCCACAGGAGAGGACCTATACTGCAAGTGCTGCTGTGAACTCGGTCTGGAAGTGACAATGGCTGCTGCGACTGGGGAAAGGGCCCCTGCCTTCACGTCTGAAGAGTTGGAGAAACTTGTGGACGGGGTCCTCCCCCAGTATGCGTTACTCTACTGTCCTCCAGACCAACATGTGAGTACACTGAGTGCACATTGAATGGGTAATGCCTGTGTGGAGTGGGGTGGCTGTCAGTTGGTGGGGTGGGGAGAAAATGAGGAATGCAACGCACGACTGATGAGAGTATGGGCCACATGGCAAGGGTGGGGAGGGGGGGCATGTACCCCAAACATGCAGATATGTGACGTTTTCTCTTTCCCACCCTGTACTTGTCAAACAGGTGAGCGCCCATCAGAAAATTGATCTTTGGCGTGCCATCGCCAAGGAAGTCCGGGCCCTGGGGGTCTACACCAGACGGGGCACCCACTGTCGGAAGAGGTGGGAGGACATCCGCCGCGGAACCCGAAAGACCGCCGAGTCACTGCTGGGGATGGCCTCCCGACCTAGGAGGGGTGCCAGTCGTACCCTGACCCCCCTGATGTCCCGGATCCTGGCGGTGGCCTACCCTGATATGGATGGGCACTTGAGGACATCACAGCAGACACAAGGGGGTGAGTATCAGCACATTCTCCTATCTATACACGCAGTGGAGGCGTCTGGGTGGGGGAGGAGGGCTGTGGGTGACAGTAGGCCAGGGCGCTTTCTGTAGTGTAGTCCCCTCCCTTAGACATGGCCCTCTGGCCCCGCCCACCACCTCTGTAGGGTGCCAAGTGCAGCTATCCAGGGTCCAACATCACCCATGAGCGCGTCTGTTGTCCCTAGACCTGTTGGCCTAGTCAGAAGTACAGAGTAGTGTACCCCAAGTTCGCGGCTTAGTGCATGAGGCACCTGTGTCTGTCCTCTCCGCCAAGGCTATTGACAAGGCATGCACTCAACTTTGTTTTCTTTCTCCCCCCACCCTTATTCTTTCTTTCCTGTGCATTAGCATCATCAGGCGGAGGAGAATTGGCGTCGGAGCACGAGGGAGCTGCAGGTCACCAGGCCCCGGTGGGCACTGACACAGACACTGAGGGCACCAGTGATCCGGAGGGCGAGGGGAGCACCACAACGGGGGCCGGTGGAGACACCAGCGACACGGACACGTCCTCGTTTGGGAGCTCCCTAGCGGGGCGGCAACATCTGTGCCCCCCGCAACAACAGGTAAAGCCGCCACCCAGCGCACCAGCACCGCCCTCCCAGCAGCCCCTCAGTCTACGCTCCGTGCCCGTTCGCCCAGGAAGGCGCGCGTCTCCTTCGCCCCAGGCACCTCAGCCCCTGCCTCTGTCACCCCTGCTGCCCTCAGTGCGGAGCTCATTGACCTGGTGAGGACGCTCATTGTTGGGCAGACTACCCTTTTGAATGCCATCCAGGGGGTAGAAAGGGAGGTGCATCAGAGCAATGCCTACCTGGAGGGCATTCATTCGGGTCAGGCTGCCCATCAACGAGCGTTCACCTCTCTGGCCTCAGCACTGATGGCAGCCATTGTCCCTGTCTCCAGTCTCCCTCTTCTAACTGCCTCCAGCCTTTCTCTGTCTCCTGTTCCTCAGCCTATCCCATCCACACCATCTGACCAGCCTGCACACACCTCAACACCCAAGGCCAGCTCATCCAAACATAAGCACCACAGAACACACAAGCATTCACCCAAGCAACACCCAGTTGCAGACATACCAACAGTCACTACCACCTCTGTGTCCCCCACCTCCTCGTCTCCCTCCTCCCTCCCTGTGATGTCTCCACTCACACCTGCATGCACACCAACATCAGCCAGTTCTTCCCTCACCACCACACCCTCCACCACAGTCCTCACACGTGCAGTCACCACCCCCACTGCCATGTACACGTCCCCTGTGTCCTCTCCCACTGTGTCTGTCACCCCCTCTTCCAAGACACATAAACGCAGGCAGACACCCATACAACAGCCAACCACCTCACGACAGCCTACGTCTCAGTCACCTGCACCCAAAGACAGCACACCTGACTCTCCAACAACCACATCCTCTTCCTCCACTTCTATCTCCAATACTCCTACCCTTTACCCTGGTCCCAAGAAATATTACCTCACAACTGTTGACCTCTTTCCCTCCCCTGACCCACCCCCTCCATCTGGGAAAAGTCCCAAAGGCACCTCAGCCACCACCAGCCCAGCTTCCAAGGTACAAGTGGTGCATGGAATATGGAGTCCACCCTTTGGCGGCAGTGACACGTCACTGAACAGCAAGGGGACTGGCAGCCCCCCCAGGCAAGAGGACCCGGAAGGTGAAGGGCCGCCGTCAGCGGACTGAGACGGCTGCCCCCAAGGAGGTGACTACGGCCACTTCACCTGCCACAACAGCCAGGGGAGGCAAGGGCCCGAGAGCCCCATCTAAGGAGCGGAAGGGCAGCAGGGCGGAGAGGCCAGCCAGCAGGAGCGCGGAGCAGGAGGGCCCCACACGCCCCATCCCGGCTGCAAGGGACGACACCAAAGGGCCCAGGACTCCGTCTCCGAAGGGGCCTGACACTGCACGTTCGGAGGGCGAGTGAGCAGGTTGTCCAGGCCAGGTCTGACTCCCTACACAGACTGGAAGAGCACCGCTGAACAGGGCACCGCCGTGCAGACAAGCACCGCTGAACAGGGCCCCGCTGTGCAGAAGAGCACCGCTCCGATGGGCCCCGCCGTCTCAAGCACCGCTCCGCTGGGCCCCTTCATCTCAAGCACCGCTCCGCTGGGCCCCGCCGTCTCAAGCACCGCTCCGCTGGGCCCCGCCGTCTCAAGCACCGCTCCGCTGGGGCCCTTCCTGTCAAGCACCGCTCCGCTGGGCCCCGCCGTCTCAAGCACCGCTCCGCTGGGCCCCTTCCTGTCAAGCACCGCTCCGCTGGGCCCCGCCGTCTCAAGCACCGCTCCGCTGGGCCCCTTCATCTCAAGCACCGCTCCGCTGGGCCCTGCCGTCTCAAGCACCGCTCCGCTGGGCCCCTTCATCTCAAGCACCGCTCCGCTGGGCCCCGCCGTCTCAAGCACCGCTCCACTGGGCCCCTTCCTGTCAAGCACCGCTCCGCTGGGCCCTTCACCTCAAGCACCGCTCCGCTGGGCCCTTCATCTCAACCACCGCTCCGCTGGGCCCTTCATCTCAAGCACCGCTCCGCTGGGCCCCGCCGTCTCAAGCACCGCTCCGCTGGGCCCCTTCATCTCAAGCACCGCTCCGCTGGGCCCCGCCGTCTCAAGCACCACTCCGCTGGGCCCCTTCATCTCAAGCACCGCTCCGCTGGGCCCTTCATCTCATGCACCGCTCCGCTGGGCCCTTCATCTCAAGCACCGCTCCGCTGGGCCCCGCCGTCTCAAGCACCGCTCCGCTGGGCCCCTTCATCTCAAGCACCGCTCCGCTGGGCCCCTTCCTGTCAAGCACCGCTCCGCTGGGCCCCGCCGTCTCAAGCACCGCTCCGCTGGGCCCCTTCATCTCAAGCACCGCTACGCTGGGCCCTTCATCTCAAGCACCGCTCCGCTGGGCCCCGCCGTCTCAAGCACCGCTCCGCTGGGCCCCTTCATCTCAAGCACCGCTCCGCTGGGCCCCGCCGTCTCAAGCACCGCTCCGCTGGGCCCCTTCATCTCAAGCACTGCTCCGCTGGGCCCTTCATCTCAAGCACCGCTCCGCTGGGCCCTTCATCTCAAGCACCGCTCCGCTGGGCCCCGCCGTCTCAAGCACCGCTCCGCTGGGCCCCTTCATCTCAAGCACCGCTCCGCTGGGCCCCGCCGTCTCAAGCACCGCTCCGCTGGGCCCCTTCATCTCAAGCACCGCTCCGCTGGGCCCCTTCCTGTCAAGCACCGCTCCGCTGGGCCCCACCGTCTCAAGCACCGCTCCGCTGGGCCCCTTCCTGTCAAGCACTGCTCCGCTGGGCCCCGCCGTCTCAAGCACCGCTCCGCTGGGCCCCTTCATCTCAAGCACCGCTCCGCTGGGCCCCGCCGTCTCAAGCACCGCTCTGCTGGGCCCCTTCATCTCAAGCACCGCTCCGCTGGGCCCCTTCCTGTTAAGCACCACTCCGCTGGGCCCCGCCGTCTCAAGCACCGCTCCGCTGGGCCCCTTCATCTCAAGCACCGCTCCGCTGGGCCCTTCATCTCAAGCACCGCTCCGCTGGGCCCTTCATCTCAAGCACCGCTCCGCTGGGCCCCGCCGTCTCAAGCACCGCTCCGCTGGGCCCCTTCATCTCAAGCACCGCTCCGCTGGGCCCCGCCGTCTCAAGCACCGCTCCGCTGGGCCCCTTCATCTCAAGCACCGCTCCGCTGGGCCCCTTCCTGTCAAGCACCGCTCCGCTGGGCCCCGCCGTCTCAAGCACCGCTCCGCTGGGCCCCTTCATCTCAAGCACCGCTCCGCTGGGCCCCGCCGTCTCAAGCACCGCTCCGCTGGGCCCTTCATCTCAAGCACCGCTCCGCTGGGCCCATCCTGTCAAGCACTGTTTATGGTTCACTGTGCCCACCATGCCTCCTCCTTGACCAGTGGAGACTGTCATCCACCTGATGGACTGTGGCTTTGCACTCCCCAGGATGGTGCAGTGGGCAGCCCACCCACTGTAGAGACATTGAGAGACTGTGGCTTTGCACTCCCCAGGATGGTGCAGTGGGCAGCCCACCCACTGTAGAGACATTGAGAGACTGTGGCTTTGCACTCCCCAGGATGGTGCAGTGGGCAGCCCACCCACTGTAGAGACATTGAGAGACTGTGGCTTTGCACTCCCCAGGATGGTACAGTGGGCATGGTGGCTCCTCGTGGATCTGGCGTTGTGGACTCATGTGGCTGTGGTGCCCCCCCCTTCCCTTCCCCCTGAGGTGCCTGTAGTTTTTACATCAGATGCCCCTGCAGTGTTCTCTCCAAAGGACTCAGGTCTCCAGTGTGGGCTTTGCCCTTGTTTCGCAAAACTTTGGCCCACGGACATAATACATTTGTAGGAGGTGCAGGACTTGTTACTTCAGTTATACACTGATGTGTATATATTTGTTTTTTATGTAAATATTTTTCATGGTTGTACGATAATTTGCAGGAGCTTTTTGGTACATAAATATTTATTCCAAATTTGATTATGTCATAGCATTTTTCAAGGGGTGTTTGGGTGGTGTCACTGTGACTTGTTGCTCTGCATTGGTGTGTACATAGTTGGGGGGGGGGGTCGCATATGTGTGTGGCCGTAACCTTTCGTCCTCCCCCTCCCGTGTGTCGTAGGTGCAGTACTCACCGTTGTCGTCTGCGCCGGAGTTCGTACTCGTGGTAGATGAGAAGGTAGACGAGAGCAGGTATGATGTTCAATTCGGGTTCCATGCTGTCCTCCTTCCTCGTAGAGTGTGTTTTGGTGAGCGTTTTCTCGTTCGTAGTCTGTTTCCGCCGTGTTTTTATCGGCGGGGCTCCCGCCCCGGAAAAGGTGGCGGATTGGAAGGTTGTGATAGGGTGGGCGGTACATTGTCTGCCGCCTGCCTGTTGGCGGTGACCGCCGCGCTGTTTGTTTGTACCGCCGTGGCGGTCGGAGTGTTAAAGTGGCGGGCTGTGTTGGCGGTTCCCGCCAGGGTCAGAATTCCATTTTTTGGACCGCCAGCCTGTTGGCGGGTTGGCCGCCGCTTTATCACCGACCGCCAGGGTTAGAATGACCCCCATAGACATTGGCTATACTACTAATTGCCATATTTAATTGCCATATTTAATAGTTACCTGTAAGTCACTAGCATATAGTAAAAAGTGTATCCAGGGCTTGTAAGTTAAATGTCACTAGTGGATTGCAGCATACATTTGGTACCACTAGACAGATAGTTAAAACATGACTGCAGGCCTACCACTGTAGCCTGTCAATGCAATGTTAAAACTACTAATTCTGTCTGACAGCATAACCTATTTTGACAGCCTTAAACTCTCCTTTTAAATACTAATGTTACCCATAAGTAGGCCTTAAAATCTGAAAAGACAGGTTGCAAAGTATTTGAAAATTAGACATGTAAGTGTTTAATGTTAAACATGTCCTTTCAGTGACAAGGTCCCAAAGCTATTTTCACTGTAGCAGGCATAGAAAAACACTGGGATATAATATTTAAACTTAATAATGCAATCTCCCCTTGGTGAATAGCTACAAATGTCATTCTTGGAATTTTATAGAATCCCAATTCACTGGTGAAATCAGGTGTGTACTAAATAATTTATAAGAGATACTTTTAAAAAGTCACCTTTTACCTGGCTACAACATCTATAAGCCCATTTCCATTAAAGTTCAACTGTCACCCATTAGCTTTATAGCTCCTTTGAATACATGTGAACTTTCTCCCAGACAAAGGCCTTGGATGTGCAGAGGTGTTCTGTTCCCCTGACAAGCTGACCACATAGGCTGTGCCCAGTAGCTTAATCACCTTCTAGGAGACCTACCCTGTCATAGGCAGATGTAACAAATACCTGTGCCTACCCCCTCTTTTGTTCCTCTAGTCAGTCACGCACCAATCCAAGTGGAAGAGGAAGAGGAGCTGCTCTGAGAACCTGTTTTGACTGACTACATAGAGGGTGTTGCTCATCTCCCTGGTCACACCTCTTTGGTGGGCACAGGAACTCTGCACAGACAAAGAAAGGTTCTGCTGTATTGGTTTTAGGTAAATTTGGGCACTGTGGGATTGTAAGCAGTAGGGTGCAAAAGTGGATAAGGTAGGGGTACTCCTTGGAACCTTTTCTCCATTGGTTAAGGAGTGGTCTGGAATCACCCCACCTACAGGCTAGAGTCACACATAACTGTGAGGCCCCTGAAGAACACTTGGAGCACAACTGGATATTTGGAAGATGCAAGGAAGGACTGTAGATGTTGTTGAGATCTGTAAGGGAAGCTAAAAGGCTAGACCTGCTCTCACTTCTACCCAACTCCAAGAGTCAGTTGGCTGCTAAGCTACGGGACACCCAAAGCTGCTAGAAGCCCTCTACCAGAAGAGCACAGCTGACCAATTTGTTGTGTTAGGTCATCCAATGAAACAGGAACAAGACAGCTTGCTAAAATAAGTTTTGTTTCACAAGGCATATGACCTACATGACAGAGTAAAGATACTGCAGACACTTCCACCAGCTGCCGGGAACCGAATACCAGCAACAAGCAGCAAATGGAACATGCAACATTTCAAATTCTGGAATTACATAAACCCCATACAACATCTCACTTTACCCAAACGACACAAAGACAAGAGAATACATCACTCTATAGCCACCAAAACACACAAATATATATTAAAACCGTCACCACTTTAAAATATTACATAAGAAGAGACTTGATAGAGAACTAATACCAAAGATAATCCTTAGATTGTGGTGGTAACTTAACATCCCTTCTAACAATGTTCAAATATACATCACCATCAGACAATTCACTTACATCTTCCTAAGAAGAAGAAGCAAGACTCGCATTCTTGTCATTGAAAAGGATGGTATCACTCTCAGTAAGCCTACTAATATTTTTCATCACACTACTGTTACAATCATCCACACTGTTAAACTCTTTAGGTTTCATATCAAACAACAACTGGTCTCCATGAAACCGACGTCCTTTAACAATAATAGCTTTTTGATCAGTTGTTAACGTGATAAGTGAACCTTTATTTCACCATCTGCAATTCTTCAACAAAATGGCACTCTTAACTACACACAAAACTTGAACGGGATAAAAAATCACAGAATCTCCCTTTGATACATGTAAAGGTTTCCTGATGAGAACCCGATAATAAACTTACAAATGCTCTGTAACACCCTTCCTCACAATATTACAATAATGCTTAGAATCCTCTTGTGCTTTGGCCACATGCTCTCCCATATCACTAAAAGGAAAACATTAATTGTCTTTGTAATTAAACCAACTTGGCTTAAGTCTTATACTGGGTTCACGTCCTCCTAGCAAAACAAATGGAGAAGCACCTGTTGTATTGCGTGGTGTACATAAATAAGTCCATAATTTTTCCCTCAAATACTTTCTAATACCCAATTTAAATACCAATGCAGTCTGAATACATTCCTTTAAAAATCTATTGGAACCCCCTCTAACAACCATTGACTGCAGGAAAATACAAAGACGTTTTTTTCATGTTTAATACTATTATTCCTCAAGAAATCCGCATACTGTCAGAAATACACTGTGTACCATTACCAGAAACAAGAATCATAGGTACAACTTCCCTGCTAAACAATTCTTTCAAAAATGCAATGACATTTTTAGTATTGAATGTACTTATACACTTATATGTAACCCATCTTAAAAAATAGTCCATTAAGGCAATTAAAAATCTCATGTTGTAAGGAAGTTTTAATAAGGTTCAGCAAAGTCTACAGTCACTTCGTACCAAGCTCTTTCAGGTAAAAGAGTGAAATTAATCCACTCCTTCACAGATTTCCAGTGTTTGCCAGATAACAAATATTTTTTACATTTATCAATAAAACCCTACACATGCCTGTACATACACGGCCACAAACGGTACTTCCGGAAATGTTTCTTCATACCAGTAATACCAGGATGACCACTGTGTGCGATACCAATTAACCTTTCTTTCAACACAGTAGGAGGAATAAAACATCTTTGTCTGGTAACCTAACCATAACATTTTCTTCTATCAATTCAGATGCAACTTGCTCAATAGGTATAATAGACTTGGCCAATGATCTAACACAAGGTCAACCAATGACCATGAATTTCTTGATCATAATTAAACCTGAATCCTGAATCACACAACATTTCTTCAGCCAAAATGATACAACGTCACAGCTCCAAAGCACCCACGACAGCCACAACACGCTCCAGATCATCATAATTTTGAAATTTTCTACTAGGATTTGGCAATCGTGATAAAGAATTAGCACAGAGATTTTCCCTACCAGGAATGTGTTTATTTTCAAAAGACTAATTCTGATGCTATGACATTAATTTAATTAATCTAGCGGAAGCTTTCCCAATAGCATTGCCACTTGAACGATATACTAATTGTTTATGGTCTGTAAAAATGATAATTTATTTCCCCACAAAAAATGTTTTAAATCTTTTGACTGCCCATGCACAAGCTGCCACTTCGCATTCAATGGTACTGTAATGTATTTCTGCAACTTGCAATGTTCGAGAAATTAAACTAGCTGTGTTCTCATTGTTATACCACTCTGTTAAAACCGCTCCAAGACTGATAGAACTCGCATCAACAATATTAGAACAATTGGAGTTAACATCAAAAGGCTTCAGTGAAGATGCAATCATCTCACATATATTATGAAACCTTTGTCCAACTCCACACCCCAAAGAAAAGTGACATTTTTACACAATAATCTCCTGCGAGGTTCAACAATAAGGAAATAGACCTCATCAAAATGTACATAATACTCACTGGGTCCTAAAAAGGATCTCAGAGAATCTTTGCACCTGGATTAGAACTCAGTGTATGAGTTACTCCGTCACAACTTAGACGGATATCCCTTCACAGACATCTAAATGCCATAGGCAATAATTAGATTTAGATTTCAGAAGACAGGATATCCTTCAATGTTGTGACGGAATAACCTCTCTACCAACATCTAAATCAGGCCCTTTGTTAGTTGGTTTGGGTGCCTCTATTAAATCTGATTTATGGCCTGATTTAGAGTTTGGCAGAGGGTTTCTTCATCACAAAGGTTACGGATATCCCATCCACAGTAGTACGATCTCCACAGGCTATAATGCGATTGTAATACTGCGGGTGGGTTATCCAATTCGCATTTGTCACATGACACTGTCATACCTTTGTCATCCAAGATCTGTAAAACTTTTCCTAGAGTAACATTGTGTTCAGAAACTGTTGGCAAAAATGAAAATGTCATCCTGACAGGTCTGAACTTTTGCAACACCCTTAAACAACACATCCATGAGCTTTTCAAAGATGCTGGTGGCAGAGGCCAGGCCAAAAGGTAATCGAAATGGTGAAATGGTGTCACAAAAGTGGTTACATTTAAAGAGGCATCAGAAAGAAGAACATGGTGACAGGCAGATTAAAAATCAACGATATAAAAATATAAAGCACTACCTACAGCTGCTAATAATTTTTGAATGTGAGGAAGAGGATAGAAGCCAACTACAATATTTTTTTTATTCAAGGAACATAAATCAGCACAAAGACAAATGCTGCTAGATTTTTACGTGGCAATAACAACAGCAGAAACCCATTCAGATGAATCTGTAGGTTCTATGATATTATCTGCATGTATTTCATCCAGTAATTTTCTGAGTTCTTCTCTGATACTTAAAAGTGCTGGTCTGACCTTAAGCTTAACAGGTATGCCATTGGACTTCAACTTAATAGGATGTTTAAAACTTTTCACATGGCTCACTTTACGAAAGAATACTGAATTGTGATTTTCAAGTACCATCTCAGTATCCGGTTCACCACAAATAACTGAAGAAATGGGATTTCCCCTGAACAAATGGGATCATCACAACCAGGTTTAATGATGACACCCAATCTTCCAAAATCAAGCCACCACACAATATTGCATCATTTGGCAGCAACACAAACTTTGGTGTAAATAGAGTGACAAATGTAACCATTCATTAAAGTACCAAGCATGGAAATAACATGTTAAACCTTGGGATTCACATCAGATACATTCAATTAAACACCAAGCAAAGTTTGATGAAATGTTGTCTCTGCAAAGACTATGATAGGTAATCCAGAATCCGCCATAATGCTTAAAGAAACATTCAATTGTGAACCAAACCAGGAGGTACTTTGAAAGGTGTAATAGAAGTGCTCTCACAAGAATCCTCAACAGTTCGAACTACAGAATTAGAAACCTTCACCTTACATTCATCCACACAATCAACCTTCAGAGTACTACTTTATAACTCTTTTGCATACACTTTGAAAATATCATATTTTCCTGGACTTAATACAAAACTTATTAACTGGGTCTGTGCATTAGAATTACCTAAATTACATTTTGAACCTCAAGAGTAACAAGAAATATTAAATGTACTGTGGATTTCTCTTTTTCATCAATGGCATTGCATTGACTGTAAAAGTGAACCATGACTTCATCATCTAAAGCTTTAGCTGATAACATTGATCATTCTATGCCTTTGGCAAGATCAATAACTTTATTTAGAGTAGGGTTTCTGCATGCTAGTAGCCTCTCCTGGATTTGTTTTGGCACATAGTGAAATACAAATTGATCCCTCAAGTACATGTCAAAGATGTCACCAAATTCACATTCGGAAGCTAAAATCATGAGCGACAGTATCAATTCTTCAACAGTTTCTCAAGTGACTAATTCCTTTTGAAAAAAACCTGTTATGCAATCATGACACTTGGCTCTTCTGTAAAACATGGGAAACAGCCATTGCAAACGGTCATTACCACTCATATGTGTAGGCACTCTCACACTCACCCTCTACCCCAAAAAACAATTCAACCTGCTCTCACCCAATCATTTTATTACCTTTTCAAGTAATATACTTCACTCATACAAATGTCTAACTCATAGTGAAATAACCTCTATCATCTCTCAATACATGTGTGAGTCCCTGTATGAATTCAACATTGCTTTTAAACATATACATTTCTGTAAAGACAAACACATTACATTTCTAGACTCAATATAACATTTTTAACAATAAAATTGCTCATTAGTGCATTCTTCAAATTAGCTTCAGCATACATGAAGGATCACATTAATCTACTGATACAAACTAGAAACATCTATGAAACCCTTATCCAAGTTCAGCTGAATACCGTTCTTATATAATGAATTACTTGTTCTAATTCCTTTACATAAATCACAAACCTAGTATTTATATCTTTTTATATTATTTTGTGAAAGGACTGGTCACTTTCTTCAACCTAACTAGAAACATCCATGAAACCCTTATCCAAGTTCAGCTGAATACCGTTCTTATATAATGAATTACTTGTTCTAATTCTTTTACATAAATCACAAACCTAGTATTTATGGGCCAAATGTAGCAAAAGACAATTTTGTGAGTTGCAAATTGCGAGTCATACCGACTCGCAATTTGCAACTCGCAAAATTGTATGCAGAAAGGTGTCTCAGACACCTTCTGCGACTCGCTATGGGGTCGCAAAGACCCATCTCATGAATATTAATGAGGTGGGTCGCAAAGTGCGACCCCATAGTGAGTCCCTCCACTCACAGGGATGGTGGCCTGCTGGAGACAGCAGACCTCCATGTCTGTTACTGCTTTTTTAATAAAGCAGTTTTTGTTTTTGTTTTTTTAATTGCAGCCCGTTTTCCTTAAAGGAAAACGAGTTGCAATTCAAAAAAATAATGAAACCATTTGGTTTCATTTTTTTCAGAGTAGGCAGTGGTCCATTGGACCTCTGCCTGCTCTGAAAAAATATTTTCAGCGACATTCACAAATGGGAAGGGGTCTCATGGGGACCCCTTCCCGTTTGAGAATGAGTTACCACCCACTTCAAGTGGGTGTTAACTGTGAGTTGGTTTGCGACCGCTTTTGCGGTCACAAAGCAACTCAGCATTGCGGTCCGAGTCGCAAATAGGAAGGGGACACCCCTTCCTATTTGCGAGTCGGATTCACATTTTGCGAGTCGGTACCGACTTGCAAAATGTGAATCAGCATTGCGATGTCCGTTTTGCATGTCGCAAACTGCGTTTTTCGCAGTTTGCGACATGCAAACCGGTTGCTACATCTGGCCCCCAATCTTTTTATATTATTTTGTGAAAGGACTGGTCACTTTCTTCAACCTAATATTAATTTATTCAGATGCTAACACTTTCTAAAATAAAGTACATTTCACTACACATACCTAAAGATTGTCTTTCTTGTGCTCTATGTTTCTCTTTCAGTGTCAGTTAGAATTTCGTCTCACTGAAAAAAGCTCAGAAAACCAACCACAAGAATGGAAGTCCACTCTCATCGCAGACAACAGGTAATGCAAGCTCTTCAACTCTCCTTTCAAGGTTACTGAGTCAGTAAACTAATCACAATCTCCCTTACATGTTAATTCAATGTTCTACAACTTTTCACTGGTTTGTATAGCTAACCCTTTGCAGTGCTCCTGAAAAGTTAGCCAATGTGAGTTTCACCGGCTCCCCGGATCCACTGCAGCGCTCAGCGAAGCCCCCTGTGTAAATTTGCTGGTAGATCCATAGATCAACAGGGAAGTTCAGAAATTATTTTTTGATCTTATAAAAAAAACACATCCTTATGAACACTTTTTTTTAGAACACAAATCCATATGATATAATTACATATTCATTATGAGTCATTACTGCCTCTCTATATGTGGTGAAACAAAGTAACAATCTAGTCTTTTTTTCTATTCCCTTCTCCCTTATGATCCTCTAGCTCTGTTACCATGGTTACACAGTCTGCAGCATTCTGCTGCACCAGGTCATAAGTTCATAACAGTTTCAGACTAGAGCATGCTTAGTTTCAAGCCTCATTCAGCAGATGTGGTTGAATCTTTCAGAGTAAATATATCACAGCTATTTTTACTGTTTTCCAATTTTTCTAAACCCAATCCAATATATACTTACAATTCACATAACATCACTACCTACCTTCACTCAAAACAAATCTACAACAGCCAATGGAATCACTTCTTCCAAACTGTACCTACTATCCTCCATTTCAACTGATTTTCATTTCATACCAGCCTCATTCAGCTGCAGCCATAGCCTGTGAGCTACTCAAGATTACCTCCAAGAGTGTGGATTGTAGGTCACAGGTTTGTGTTTTGGGCCAGAGAGAGTGCAAAACAAAGTGGTATTGACAGGGACCTAAATTTGTCTAATGTGGATATTACTTGGATTGGCCAGAGAGGGTTAAAGTGGCATCAGTTACTTCATTTGGTTGAAACTATTAAGGATTGCCAACATCCAGACCTTATGATTGTACACTGTGGTGCAATGACCTAGGTGTAGTCACAGGAGTTGGTTTGGATGGAATAAACCTTTGCACAATTAATGACACTCTTCCCATACACCGCCTTTGTTTTTTTAAACATTTGCCAAAGGCAGAAGTGGAACATGTCAACTCAGTTTTGCCCACAAATAGAGAAATCTAGGAAACATGTCAAGGAAAAGGCAACACACTTTTCCCGCATAACTTGAGAGAGTGTTTCCTCTATCATGTGTAGTAATCACATACACATTGTAGACAAAGACAATCTACTACCCATATACATATACATTTCTTTTATACACTTCTTTTTTCTTTTCAAATGTTGCTCAGATCCGGAATGGCTCAGCGGATCTCGTAAAAGTAAAAAAAAACAACCCTTTTTTGGATACAAGGGTGGGTGTGAGAGTGTCTCTCTGAGTGTGAGAGTGAGTGTGAGAGTGAGTGTGAGAGTGTTTGTGTACATGTGAAAGTGGATGTAACAGCATCTCTGTAGGTGTGAGAGTGGCTGTCACACTATCTGCCTGGATGTCAGACTGAGAGTGAGAGTACCTGTCTGGGTATGAGGGTGAGTGTAAGAGTGTATCTCTGAGTTTCACACTTCATGTGAGAGTTTCTATGTTAGTGTGAGACTGAGCATGAGAGTCTGTGTCTGGGTGTGAGAGGGAGTGTGACTGTGTCTGCCTGGATGCAGGGGTGGGTGTGAGAGTGTCTTTGTGAGTGCGAAGGTGAGTGTGAGACCGTCTGTGTAGATGTGACACTGGATGTACCAGCACCTCTGTAGGTCTGAGACTGGGCGTGACAGTGTCTGCCTGCATGTCATACTGGGTGTGAGAGTGTCTTTCTGTGTGTAATACTGAATGTAGAGTGTCTGTTAAAATGTAGTCTTTTTTTTATGTTTCCCAAGCCCTGCGGATCCACCCGTGGATCCACACTGGAGCCTGCTCTGGGCCCCGCTGGTGGATCCGTGGATCTCATGAAGCGTAAAAAAATCATTTTCTGCATTTCAAAGGCATTATTTGTTCCATCATCACAACTATATCACCCCGTGGGGTCAGGGAACCTGTACCTTGACCCCATCAACTCCATTGCCCCACACTTTTCAGCCCCAGGGACCTTTTACAGAGAAAAGAAAATTGCTGCTGCAACAGTTCTCTCAGGTTGCAGGCAGCCAATCAGATTCCTCCTATGGTGCGTTTATCTGAAAATTGACCTGCGGTGGATCCACAGAGGATCCTCGTCCCTATATATCTATATATTTTGGCCTTAAATTTCTCTGAAACTACTGAAATGGATTCGCACCAAATCACAACAATTTGGATCTGTAGCACAGAATCTAGCTTTGTGCCAAATTTGGTGTAATTCTATTCAATGGTTCGGACTGTAGGCGTGTCTAAATGTCCTATGGAAAAATAAATGGAGAAAACCTGTTTTGAGACCTCCCTTTTTTCTCGGCCCTCGCTTGACAGATCACCCTGAAAATTTACAGACAAAAGCTGAACTTAGCAAAGTATAAGTTAGGAAAATATCATGAAGATTCATCAACCGGTGCCAAAGTTATTAGCAAAAGGTCCTAACTATAACCACCAATATATAGGGCCATACTTGCTACTTTACTTTATCCATGTATATGTCTTTACCAACCATGCCTTTACAATGAAATTTCCACAGTAAAGGCATTCATAGTAAAAGGATTAGTCATACATCCATAAAACATTTTTCTAATCATGCCACAGCTTCTTTAAATTCATCCCAAGTCACAAAATGTCCAATAATTGGTTCAACGTCAGGTAAGCTATCAAAACCTTCCTGTCCACAGTCTCCCAGTAAGCTAAACATTAAAGATTTCTTTCTTTCACTAGAGACGTTTTTGCCATCAATGGCCACCAGATAATTCTCAAAGCTGCTATACTATTGCTGTCATTTAATTGGTGGTTTTCCTGGATTATGTAGAAACAGGCTTGACTGATTGAATAAAGAGCTGTGATCTATGCAGAACTCTCTCTCAACAAAAGAAGAATATATGCTTATAAGTTGCCAAAAAATAAGGTAGGAAAAGATTTTGGGCCTCATTCTGACCCTGGCGGTCATGGACCGCCAGGGCCGGGGACGGAGGAAGCACCGCCAACAGGCTGGCGGTGCTTCAGGGGCAATTCTGACCGCGGCGGTAAAGCCGCGGTCAGAAAAGGGAGCAGCGCCGCCATGGGGATTCCGACCCCCTTCCCGCCAGTGAACCGCCAGGAAGAGGCTGGCGGGAATGGGTGTCGTGGGGCCCCTGGGGGCCCCTGCAGTGCCCATGCCACTGGCATAGGCACTGCAGGGGCCCCCTAACAGGGCCCCATTAGGATTTTCAGTGTCTGCAAAGCAGACACTGAAAATCGCGACGGGTGCCACTGCACCCGTCGCACACCAGCAACTCCGCTGGCTCCATTCGGAGCCGGCTTCATCGTTGCTGGGGCTTTCCCGCTGGGCGGGCGGCCTTTTGGCGGTCGCCCGTCTGCCCAGCGGGAAAGTCAAAATGACCGCCGCGGTCATTTGACCGCGGTACGGTCTTTTGGCAAGCAGCGCCGCCATGGGGATTCCGACCCCCTTCCCGCCAGTGAACCGCCAGGAAGAGGCTGGCGGGAATGGGTGTCGTGGGGCCCCTGGGGGCCCCTGCAGTGCCCATGCCACTGGCATAGGCACTGCAGGGGCCCCCTAACAGGGCCCCATTAGGATTTTCAGTGTCTGCAAAGCAGACACTGAAAATCGCGACGGGTGCCACTGCACCCGTCGCACACCAGCAACTCCGCTGGCTCCATTCGGAGCCGGCTTCATCGTTGCTGGGGCTTTCCCGCTGGGCGGGCGGCCTTTTGGCGGTCGCCCGTCTGCCCAGCGGGAAAGTCAAAATGACCGCCGCCCGCCGGGGTCGGAATGACCCCCTTTATGTGCAAATGTTGGCAAATAAAATATGATAGAAAATCCATCTTACTGCAATTCCCAGAAAGACAGCAGTTAATTTAGCAGGCAAAATGGTCGGTGTTAAATGATTCCACATGTGCAAGTTAGGAGAAGTCAGAAACCAGCAACCATATAGCATTTATGTGTATTAAAACATGATGTGATTGAAGAATGCAAGCTTTGAGCCAATTGGGAGATAATGGCTGACGTGATGGCCACAAATTCACGTAGTGCGGCATGCTGGTGCAGAAATCTGGGAAACGGGAATCCACACAGCATGTCGATCAACGGGGGTTCAACTTTTCTCTGGAGTCCAGTGGCATCAGCAATGGAGGGTCCTCTCCAGTTGTGTCCAGCCGGAAACAGAAGTTGAATCAGGAAAAAGGTGAGTTTTCACCCCTTTCCCCCCAAATCCAAAGACTTGAAGGTCGGACTACCACTTTTTGCTTGGTGGTAAGGCATATACAAATCTGCATGGTGGCAAGGGTGACTGGGGTCCCACCATCTGTCACTCTCTCCTATGGCGCTATTGTGGCGGGTGGGAATCCTTGGCTGTGTCAAAAGGACTCGGGCAGTCTTTCACCTATGGGACTGCCAACATCTAAATCTAGCGAGCAGACTGCCAAGGTGGCAGGCATGTTTCCTGTTGGGAAATCTACAGCAGGACCTTTATCGCAAACATCTAAATGTTGCTGGTGGTTCCAGCCATGTGGGTGATGAATACTGATGTGAAGTGTGTAGGTTTGTTGAGTTGGATCCACATATCTCACACAAAAAAGTGTGTACTGCTGAAAAAGAAATGGTGACACAAACCATTGACTCACTAAGTCAAGCTCAACTGCGCTACAGGGATCTAGAGGTTGGAGTACAAAATATTCAAGAAGAAGAACAAGAATAAAATTTAATTCTGAAAATCCCGTGTGCAAGCTACAGACCAACATAACTTCACCAGTTGCAAATGATGCAAACCAAGAAGCAGAAGATAGTCAAGCAGCTCAAGCAAATGAATATAAAGATGTGAAGTTGATCAAAACTGAAAGGCCTGGAAGTGTGACAGAAAGAGTCAGAGCATTGCAAAACCAAGACAACAATGAAGAGGGTGATGGGAGATCAGCTGAAGAAGTAATGGATCTGACTGACAGAGAAACCAATGAAGTAGGAATTAGATCAGCAAGACTAACAATGCCAAAAAATAAATGCACAGCTCTTGAATGGGCATATTGGATAATGATTGTGGCAAAAAATGAAATTGACCTGAACATTTTCAGCTTTTGCTTGAAGAACCTCCCTCAAATTTCACATTACAGAGAAATTAAATACATGAAGCAAAATAATTTCAGAATGGAGGAGTGAATGTTGATCTCTAAATGTTTGACTTGAGAACATAATTATGCTTGCACACTTTTGACATTTTGGATTTAAATTATACAGATGAAATAAAGTTGTCTGAGTGTCATGCATTTGTGCACATACCTACATCTGCTTCTAAAGGTATATGCTCCGATATCTCACTCTATACAGTTTGTCTTGCTCTGTGAAATAGGCTGTTATAAATCACCAAGATTATTTAGACTATTTAGATGATAGTAACTTTAGATTATGATTTGATGTTCCTAATGGTAAGTTACCCTTGCTTAAACATTTTGAAGCAACTGGTGCTTTTAGAGGTGCTATATCATTACGAAGCCCTAAGAAAAATACTAATGTTGCAACAAGTGTATGTAAGTTGAGTGAAGTTGAGCATGATCCTATTAGAGAATAATATAGAAAGAGGTCAAATGAAAGATTAAAGCTGAAGAAATGAAATTAAATCTGATTTCAGAGAAGACACCATTGTCAACAATTTTCAGGTACATCATAGCCTTACAATTTGGAAAGAGACACGTGGAAATGTGTGCATGACATGAAAGAGACAAACTGAGTATGACAGCCAAGGTGCGACTGGGAGTAGTGAGTGTACTTATAGCTATATTATAGATCGGTTTCACTTGATGGCTAAAGTTGACATTATGTTTAAAGGTATCTATTATGTTTTCAATAGGACATCTTATGTTACACTTTTACCAAGTTAAGTAGGTTCTTGTTATTTGGTATTGGTTTTCACAAAAATATACTATGCATATAGTTTGGGGGAAGTGAATCTTAGCAGAGTAAAGAGACAAAATGTTGATAGGCAGTTATTAGAAGCGTGTTGGTTTATTGGTTCCGTCTACTGGCATGGCTCTAAATGATGCTTGTTAGAAATTGGGTCTTTGGTTGGCAGTCAGGTTACCCCCTGTCCAAGCAAGGACCCTCACTCTAGTTAGGGTAAAGGAGAATCACTCTCAGCTAACCCCCTCTTGCCCCCTTGGTAGCTTGGCACGAGCAGGCAGGCTTAATTTCAGAGTTCTAGGTGTAAAGTACTTGTACCACCACACACAGTAACTTAACGAAAACACTACAAAATGACACAACACCGGTTTAGAAAAGACCACAATGACAAAAATCCAACATAAGCAAGTCAAGTTATTAATTTTAAAAGCAAAAGAGTCTTAAATCCTTTTGTAAACAGATAAAACACTGTTAGCATTGAAAAGTACCTGGGCAGCATCAAAATAACACGCGAGTGTGCGTCGAAAAAGGTAAGCGGTGCGTCAATTTCTCACCCACCAGCGAGATTGTGCGTTGTTTCTCCTTCTCCAGTCGGGTTGGTGTTCGTTGGTTCCACTCCATAGGAGAACGATGCGTCAATTCGGGCAGCACCTGGGCAGGCTTTGCATTGTTTTCCCACGCCCAGCAAGGTTTGCGTCGAAAATCCTGCCACACGGTGATAGCAAAACTGCGTTGTGTGGGTTGCGACGCTACCGCCCTCCGTTAGTGATGCGGTGGGTCGTTTCTCCAGCTGCGAGCATCGATCTTCCAGCCGCGCTGCATAGATTTCAGCCCTGGAGCCGGCGGCGCATCATTTCTTCAGCCACGTCTCAGAGGTTACATCGGAAATTTCCCCGCACGGTGGTAGGTGCATGGATTTTCAATCTTGGTCTGCCAGCTTCACCTGTTAAGGGCCGAGGAACTGGATAGGACACCACTTTGCAGGGAAGGAGTCTCAGCAGAGAGTACAGGTGCTGGCAGGGGAAGTCTTTGATGGCCCTGAGACTTCAACAACAGGAGGCAAGCTCAGGACAAGCCTTTGGGTATTTCTTCACAAGCAGGAATGCACAACAAAGTCCAGTCTTTGTCCCCTTTCACCAGGCAGAAGCAGCAACTGCGGGATAGCTCCACAAAGCACAGTCACGGGCAGGCAGCACTTCTCCTCAGCTCTTCAGCTCTTCCCCAGGCAGAGGTTCCTCTTGATTTCCAGAAGTGATCTAAAGTATGTGGTTTTGGGTGCCCTTCTAATACCCATTTTGGCCTTTGAAGTAGGCTTACTTCAAAGAAAAGTCTCTTTTGTTTGTGAAAGCCTGCCTTGCCCAGGCCCCAGTCACACACCAGGGGGTTGGAGACTGCATTGTGTGAGGGCAGACAGAGCCCTTTCAGGTTGGAGTGACCACTCATCCCCTCCCTCCTAGCACAGATGGCTCATCAGGATATGCAGGCTACACCCCAGCTCCCTTTGTGTCATTGTCTAGAGAGAGGTGCAACCAGCCCAAACGTCAAACTGACCCAGACAGGGAATCCACAAATGGGCAGAGTCACAGAATGGTTTAAGCAAGAAAATGCTCACTTTCTAAAAGTGGCATTTTCAAACACACACTCTTAAAATCAACTTTACTAAAAGATGTAGTTCTAAATCGTGAGCTCAGAGACCCCAAACTCCACATGTCTATCCACTCCCAAAGGGAATCTACGCTTTAATCATGAGAGGGATAGGCCTTGCAACAGTGAACACCAAATTTAGCAGTAACCTTAAAAATACACTGCACCCTGCCAATGGGGCTACCTAGGGCCTACCTTAGGGGTGGCTTACATGTAAGAAAAGAGAAGGTTTAGGCCTGGCAAGTGGGTACACTTGCCAAGTCGAATTTGCAGTGGCAGGTCTGAGACATTATTACAGAGCTACTAATGTGGGTGGCACAACCAGTGGTGCATGCCCACTAGAAGCATTTGATTTACAGGCCCTGGGCACCTCTAGTGCACTGTACTAGGGACTTACCAGTAAATCAAATATGCCAATCATAGAGATCCAATTACATACACATTTTATATAGGAGCACTTGCACTTAAGCACTGGATAGCAGTGGTAAAGTGCCCAGAGTAACAAAAACAGTAAAAACAGAGTCCAGCACACATCAACAACCTGGGAAACAGAGGCAGAATGTTAAGAGAGACCACACCAAGGATGCCAAGTCTAACAATGCTACGTTTGGAAAATTGTCTTTTCTGATAGAATGTTTGGCTGAGGATCCTCCTGGAGCACTAACTAAAATTAATGAAGAGCTGTTTGCCCTTCGCGTGATGATTATTCAAAGTTGCCATGCTTTAGATATGCTTTTGGCAAAAGAAGGTGGTGTATGTCATGTAAATAAGGAACAACTGTGTTGCAAATAACCAAGAAATTTTAATAAGTGTATTGATAACATACCTGACATTGTGAATCAGAGTTTGGTCTCACGGAAGAATATAGGGTGTGGGAGAAAATTGTTGCATGCTGTGATTAATTGGGAAAAGGCTTATTAAAGAAAATAATATTGATTATACTAATAATAGTATTAATTATAATGAATAGCACACTAAGTCGTAGGGTTTTAAAGCCATTCGCATTAGGGGCTTGGGTTGTAACTGCAGGAAGAAAAAGTAAACAATACAAAAGAAGAAGTGGTCCAATGCAATATAAAGGCCATACCGAAGAAGTAGGCAAAATCCAGATGGATGGAATCAATGGTCCTCATCACAACTTCGGCAGTCTTTTCCAAAGCCCGCCAAAGCCGCCGGCGCTGAAAGACCATCAGTGCTGGCAGTCTTAAGACCTCCTGAAATCATGAGGAATTCCGAGACCAATCGTGCTGGCGGTCGGCGGTGCAGAAGCGGTAAGCCACCGGTACTGCCACACCAAAAAGAGACCGCACACCATACTATAACCCGTAATACGGTGTGGCAGTGTCCAGATGGCGAGGTGCTGCCGGCGATGGAAGCACCAAGACCCGTACCCTCCGGATTACCTCCTCGAAAGACAAGCTAAGTGGATGATCCGACAGGCGAGGTGTGTGTGTGCGTGTCTGCGTGTGTGAGTGCGTGTGTGAATGTCATGAATCCAGAGGGAGGTGGGTGCGTGTCTGTGTGAGTGATTGTTGATGGGGTGGGGGTAAGTGAGTGTGGATGGGGTGGGGTGAGTAATTGTAGATGGGGTGGGGGTGAATGTGTGAGTGAATGTGTGAGGGTGTGAGTGATTGAGTGCGTGAGTGCTATTGAGCTCATGGAAGGGGTGAGTGCGTGTATGCATGTGCATGTATTTGTGTAAGTGGATGTGTATGCATGTGCATGTGTTTGTGTAAGTGGACATGTATGCATGTGCATGTGTTTGTGTAAGTGGACAGGGAGGGGGTGCATGTTTGTTTGAGTGGACAGGCAGAGGGGGTGCATGTTTGTGTGAGTGAACGGGCAGAGCAGATGAGTGCGTGTATGCAGTGTAGGCGAGAGCGGCTGAATGTACTTATGCAGTGGAGGGGGAGTGAATGTATGCATGCGGTGCAGGGAGGAGTGAATGTATGTATGCGCTCAGGGAGGAGTGTGTGTATGTATGTATGTGTGGGGGAAGGGGGAGTGAATGTGTGTGTGAGTTTACTGTTTGTGTATGTATGGTAGTGTGAATGGGGCTGTATGACGCGAGTGTGTGGGTGAGTGGGGTGTGTTTGTTTGTGAGTGGGAGTATGTGAGTGCATGCGTGTGGGTATGTGGATGTGTGTGCGAGTGTATTCTGGTGACAGAAATGCTTATTCCTGTCACCAGGGTGCAAGTCCGCCAGCTTTTTCTGGCAGTATGACCGGCAGGAAATGCTGGCTGTCTCCCACCTCGTGATACCACAAGCAGTATCATGCCTTCCACCGTGCTGGAGGTGCTCACCTCCAGCCCGGCGGAATGCGGTAATGTGGTGGGACGGGTAGAGTTTCAATAGGTTGGCTTAAGCCAAACCGCCAACCTCCTAATTTGGCAGTATTCACTGCTGGCCCGTCGTCGGTGACACTGCCACCACGGCGCTGGTGGTCTCATTACCACCAGCGTCGTAATGAGACCCAATGTTGCATTAGTGTAGTGTGAAAATTATTTTACTAAAATTATCAGATGTGGAATTGTAGGTGAGTTTTTACTAATTGAAAAATAATGTTTGATATACATGTGTTTCAGTTACCATGATTAGGCCTTGGCCAGCTTACTTTGACAGCTATTCATCTTGGAGAACAATAGTGCTTGTATATTAAGGAGAGTAAGCCTTTCTCTCTCTGCTTGTTTCTGTGTTTTTCCAGTTCACATGAAAGATTGCAAAGAAGGTTCAATTGTGATGTCTGTAATGTAATATTTGTGTTTGGTCGAGGAAGCAGTGCTCTGGATGTTCCTTTATTTTGTAATTTCTCCAGATTTCCTGCTGAAGTACTGTGAATGTCATTAATAAGTTGAACAAGTCATTGTAAGTGTGTGTTTATTCCCTTAATTAACCATTTTATTTAATTGTTGTTAGCCTATGCCATAACAATAATCACACAATAAATTTCAGTCCATCACACTCGGTAAAAATCACATTGAATAAAACGTCTCAATAGAAAGGGAAAACAGTGCTTGAATTTTCGATTTAACATGTGCCGAAATGTATCCGATTTGCCCTGCATTATCATAAAACTTAGTGTATAACCATAATTTGCATAAAACTTAACTTATTCTAGAAAAACATTATAAATCTAAAATTTAAATATATTGTTCTGGCACAAATCATTTGGGACCTTACGGTGCCTGCCAACCGTTTAGTAGAAGCCCAAGGCCTAACCCAGTTTTACAACACCCTGCACCGATTTCCCAAGCTAGATAGCTATGGGATAACACGAGCAGTTATGCTTGTGCCAACTGTGGGTGCATTGATGAACGTAACTTCCATGCTTCCAATATATAAGTTGAAACCTTTGTCACAATGTGTTTCTCGTCTGATCGCATACATAACACTTCCGCCTCATTGCACTTCCTAACTCCGTAGGATCTAAAAAGTGGACGTAAATACAATATGCGGAGTTTAAGCGTGAAGTGACATAATAAAAGGAAGTGGGAAAGTGTTTCTTGGCCGCCATGGAGGCATGGGCAACATTCTAATCTACCCGGAGGAACGGGTTGCCATCTGTTGGTCACCGCCATCACTGGTAGAGTACCCATGCGGAATTTAAAATAGAGAATCCTTTTTTCCTCCGGATAAATACTGTCTATGAATATTGCTGGTTTAAGCTCTTGGTTAAACAAAATGTAACGCTTAAATAAAGGGCTAAGTGTCTCACACATACTCTCAGTCTTTTGCTCCCAATATGCCTTTTTTATGACAGCTAAACTAGGCCTTCTGTTTTTTTCTGGATGGAGCCAGAGGTCTTCCTGGCCGATAGCAGCTAGGGTAGTTGAGATGTGTTTGAACCAGGGCAATTTCCGATGACTTTGTAGCTTCATAATGTCCATAAGTACCTCTCTATATGGTTTGAGTTCCTCTTTTGCCCAAATACGGATCCAGTATCTTATTGGAGCCAGAGCAATGTAGTCCTCAACCTTTCTCATTTGTAGATCAATTCTTATTGCATTCATTGGTGTGGCATTGCCTAAACAAAGTAAACGGCATAAAAAATTATTCTCGGTTACTTGTATTGATGGAGTCTTTCTGAATCCCCAGATCTCTGCGCTGTAAAGTGCTGCGGCTCTTGCTTTTGTTTTGTATGCGAGCAGTGCAGAACTCACAGAATGGTTGCCTGTAGCTTTTCAAATCTGAGTACTGCTCCAGCTTGTTGGGCCAAGGAGATGCTACTTTTATAAATTTGTGGTTTCCATGTCTGTTTTTCGTCCAATCTGCAACCCAGGTAATCATAAGTAGCCACTCGGGCCAAAGGCTTGTTGTTTGCCCTAAAGGTCGATTGCGTCGTCTGTTTTTGGTTAAGAATCATAAACTTTGTTTTCCCCTCATTGATTACCATGCTCCTTGAGGTGCAAAATGATTCGAAACCCCTAAGTAGTCGATGCATTGCTATCTCCATTCTTGCCAGTAATACAGCGTCATCAGCAAAGAGCAGGATAGGTATACTTTCATTGGCTAGTTTTGGCACATCCAGATTTAATTCCCTCAGGTCTTGACTTACTTCATTTATATAACAATTGAATAAGGTTGGGGCCAAGACACAGCCTTGTTTTACGCCTCGCTCGATTGGAATTTCTGCCGTTTAATCATTTCTCGTAGTATATCTGACCCTGGCAGTATTTCCTGTATGCAGTAGAGTTAACAGCCTTAAAAGCTTTCCCTGATTACCCATTTCCGACAATAACTGCCATAATGTTTGGCGGTTTACGCTGTCAAA